>NC_054382.1:122550442-122800442 GCF_017654675.1 Xenopus laevis | reverse complement strand
ATTGGCAGTGCCATGATGTCCAGCAACAAAGCCTATTGCAGAGAGCCTTTCCTTAAAGAAGAAGGAAAGGTTAAAACAAAGTATCAGAAAGGTCTATATAAATACACCAGTAAACCCTCAATGCTGCTCTGAGTCCTCTGTCAAAAGAAACCTCACATTTCTTTCCTTCTATTGTGTACTCATGGGCTTCTGTATCAGACTTCCTGTTTTCAGCATAAAACTCCAGGGCTAGGGCTTGAGCATGCTCAGTTTGCTCCTCTCCCTCTCCTTTTCCCCTTTTCACCCCTCCCTGCTGTAATCTGAGCCCAGAGCTATGAGTGAGCAGGGAGAGACTCGGGCAGGAAGTGATGTCACACCAAGCTAATATGGCAGCTGCTATCCTAAACAAACCGTTTCTAGAGCTGTTTACTTGGTTATGGTAAAGCATTCTGCAGAATAAATTGAGTTCTATCTTGCACTATTGTAGTTAATCCATACCTCCCAACATTTTGGAAATAAAAAGAGGAATAAAAAAAAGTTGCTGCGCGTAGCATGGTGAATTTTTTGACCACTCCCATTTTTGTGGCCACACACCCTAATTACCATGCTCATTTTACAATATTTCGGAGATTAAGTTTGAACATATTTCTTTTTTTTTCCAGTTATTAGTTTTGCTAATGAAGGTGAATTGCCCTTTAAGCTATAAGTCTCTTTTCCCAAGGGACCTGTTATTTTATATTGTTACAATTACTCATTTGCTTATATTGATGCATTTGAATTGTTACAAATGAATCTAACCTTTTGTTGTGGCTGTTCTGGGCTCTCTGCCAAAAGCCAATTAAGTTAGAAACTTTGTTTCTTTTTCTGGCTGTTCAGTGCAGAGAAAAACTGGACTTTCCAGTACAAATGAGGGACTGCAGGTTGAGCTGTCAAGAGTCCATCTAAAAATGGGACAGTTGGGAGGTATAGTTAATCTATTGGCAATAATCTGCCTCAGTAGCTTTCCTTCTTTAAAAGTTGTAACTTTATGAGACATGTCTGCTGATTCTATAGAATGTCTAGATTGACTCCCCAAAGATATTTATTATGGTGAATGAGGATCTTAGCAGTTGTTAATGAAGCTTGGAGGGTGTAGAGTCCTCTATCCGCTCCTTGTGGTGAATGTGGTGAACATCACTGGACAGTGTGTACGAAATGTTACCATGCAGTGACCTTAGACTTTCTAAACTTACTCTTTTCTATCTTTTTCACTCTTGGGAATAAATGAAACACAAGCAGAACCTGTAAAAGGTTGGACAGAATTCATGTTCTGTGTTCTAGAAAGGGCAATAGACCCACTAAAGTCAGGGCCATTGGGAAAAGTCCTGGCAGCTCAGTTCAATGCCATGTGTGTATTTCCACCTCCAGTCAGTAGCCATATCTGTGGCCAGCTTTGCTTTATATTGGTTATTAAAGGGGGCAAAAAATGTGCAAGCAGTTGGCACTATTTAAGTGCACATTTTTCAAAAAGCTGAAAACTGTTGCTCAAGCAACAGAATCCTTTTCCCTGCAAATTACCTGAAACTTGCTTTACTAACTGGTTTGCTTGCAGACTGGGAAATCGATGGACAATTGTTAATAATGAAGAATTTCCTTGCATGACTAGCCTGGATAGATGAGGCCTCAAGTATTGAGCTGACTTGACACCATCCTTAATTGCTATATCTTAAACCAGCTCTGCACCCAGAACAATCAATGCGCTGAAAAACTCTCACCTGGTTACTACTGGACATAATGTTGTGTACATTGGGACTTATCTATGCCTTGTGTTGAAGGTTCCATGATGGTGTACAAATTAAACTTTGGTCACAGATTCACTGATTGTCTTGAAGTTGTTGTCCTCCCCAAAATGCACCCAACTTTTTCATTCAACGTACTTCCCCTTTGCCTTATGTTTGTGTCTGATCTCTTTCTAGGTGGTGCTGAAGATCATTAAGCATTACCAAGAGGAAGGCCATGGGAGTGAAGTGGTGCAGGGTGTTCTTCTTGGCCTAGTGGTTGACGATCGCCTTGAGATCACAAACTGTTTTCCCTTCCCACAACACACGGAAGACGATGTTGACTTTGATGAAGGTAAAATATTTGACAAACACAGCCCTGCAGTGTTAGGGGGTAAATTCAACACATGAGGCCAAGATTCAGTGGAAATACCATGTAAATGACTACTTTTATTGCATTGATGTGTAGATCTATTTCATTAACTTTATCCACAGGTCAATCACGGTCTTCTGGTATAGCTCTGGTGCAAATGACTTGCTTCTCAGTCCAAAGTGTTTGCCATTGCAAGGGCAAGTTCATCATTACATATTTCAGTACTGGTAGCCAGGAGAACGAGTTTTTATATCTTTAGAAAGACTATAAGATCATCTAGCACAGAGGACCTTGATGTGGTGGTGATGGGCTGCACCAATAAGCCTTACTGGCTTCATTCCCTAAACACTTTGTCATTGGCAACTGAAAATTATTTCTTGGCCACTCGACAAACGATTGGATCATAGTAGGAGCCTGAGAACTCTTATCACCTTTTGGCCAACATCATACCTCTTGAGGTGAAGTTCTTCATATAAAGAAATAGGACAATCAACGACATGTCTTTTAAGAAGGGGGCTTTTGCTCCTGGGGAACTGTCACAAACTGTATTACACACAGGTTTGCTTCAGTATCCAATAATTCCCTGAAATATAACTTGCCACAGAGCTTAAAGTGAGTGATAATATGCCGGCTATGCAACTAGTTCATAGCTACTAGTCTTAGTTCTTATCTGTATTAAATCTTCTCCCAAAGTGCTAAAAATCTAATATGAGTGGGTTGAATTGGAGAACGGAAGATGCCTGTGCAGCAGCCATCTGCATCCTGAAGCCATGGATACAGATCACCCATGACTCTCCCATCAAGGCCCCATGTACTTTTCTAGCTGCTCTGAGGATAGATCAGGGACCCATTTAACAAGCAGAGTAGGGGTGCTTCTATAAAGAACCTTTTTTTTAAGTCATAGTCCGTTGTCTCTGTCAGCAAGGTCACCACTTCTGGCCATGGCAGCCTAGATCTTGAGGAAGTGGACCTAACTTACCAGACCCACCACTTTCTGGCGGAACCTCTTCCGGTTTCCTTTGAAGAACTCTCCTATTAAAGTACCTTGTTTATTTTGGCTGTTGGCTGTATAGCCAATAGAATTATACAGCAAGCTGTCAACTGTAGTTCCCCCTTTAACCCTGATAGACGTGAGGTGGGGCAAATGAAGTCTAAAATAGAATAATGCTAGCAATGCTGTATTTGTATACTTAACATAAACATGAACTTACTGCACCAGAGGCTTAATTAAACAAATGCTTTATTTTTTCTTGTAGACTTAAATCAGTGGTGCCCAAAAATTAGATGGGGATCTACCAGTAGACCTTTAGCTGGTGATCAGTAGATCTCAAGACTCACTGTCAACATTCAGCTTGTCTATATCACCCTCCTATTTCATGCTCTGATTAAGTTATTTATTATGTTAAGGTTACATAAGAAAATAGGGTTGCCACCTGTCCGCTTTTGACCCGGACAGCCCGGTTATTTGAAGAGCTGCCCGGGTCAAAACTGCCTGCCCGGTTTTCCAAATTAGGAAAACTGGGCAGGATTCTCCTAAGATTGACACGGCGATCGGCCAATGGCCACATAGCCCGCCCCCGACATCACGGTCCGTCCCCTGCATGTCACAGCCCCGCCCCCTCCACATCACCGCCCGGCCCAATCTACACAGTGGTAACCCTATAAGAAATAGATGTTTGTTAAATATAGCAATATACATTCCGCCATTAATCAGTATTGAAGTAATAATTTAAATTGAATCTAATAATTTGAAGTAATAGAACAGAATTGTAACAATGCTTTTATTAGGGATGCACCGAATCCAGGATTGGGTTCGGGATTCGGCCGACTCTGAATCCTAATTTGCATATGCAAATTAGGGTTGTGGAGGGAAATCACGCGACTTTTCGTCACAAAACACGGAAGTCAAATCTTTTCCCCCTTCCAACCCTAACTTGCATATGCAAATTAGGATTTGGTTTGGTATTTGACCGAATCTTTCACAAAGGATTTGGAGGTTTCGGCCGAATCCAAAATAGTGGTGCATCCCTAGCTTTTCTGGATTTAGATCATAATGGGACAACATCGCTAAAAGTAGATATGGTGCGGTAAGTAGGTATGAAGATCCAAATTGCGGAAAGATTCCTTATCTGGCAAGCCCCATGTCTGTAGCATTCTGGATAACCGGTCCCATACCAGTACATGCTCTCTGTATAATCACCCATTGGGGATTTGCAGCTGCTGAATTATTCAGAGTTTGCCTACAATAGCTATGTCTGCAAGGCTGAAACTGCAAGCTTTGACACCAAGTTCTTGTACATTCTGTTTCACAGGAACACAAAAGTAAAAGAAAAAATATTTATTTAAAGGGTAAGTCTGTTTTTTTGGATGTGTCTGTTTGCTTAAATCACCACTGACTCTATAAAGATTGCTAGAGCTGTAGATTACAAGAGCAACGGGTATATAAGTGGTTTCTTTAAAAATACTCTTTTAATTGTAAAGCTTTTTTTTGTTACACATGGGAAGACTGGAAGTGCCTTTGGCAGAATTTCCACTAGGGGGCACTGATGTCAAGCATTTGGGGGGTTCCTTTTCCAATAAATATGGAGGCAGCAGAAAAGCAAAGGAGAGCCATTTACAGCTGATATTGCTTTCTCTATCCATTTCCCAATAATCATTATGAAATGCCTTGCGAGAAGTTACTCATATATTAACCTCCCTCACCCCATGCCTACGCCTGCAGCGCGGTCATTCTAAACAAGCAATTCCTTAAAGGAACCACAAGAAAGAGGGACAAATCCTCTGTCGCAGGTAACAGTCCTGCAAGTGGGGTTATTGTGTGGCTTTTTATCTCTTACGTTCGCAATGTAACCCCTTGTTGCCCAGCCATTCACACCATACCTGGGAATCCATTGCTCTCTGTGCGCACTCAGTTGTGTGTTGACTCCTTGTAATGCAAACGGGCTATTATGCCCTTTAATTAGGAGTCACTGATGGATCCCCACTAACATGAATCAAAGCAATGACACGACTGATTTAGCTTAGCGATGGTGAAGCTGTTTCCTTGGCAACATTGGGAGGCACATTTATCAAGGGTCGTATTTCGAATTGATGTTTTTTTTTTTAAACTCCCTTAAAGGATTCTGCCATGAAATCCATTTCTCAAAAGAGCAAACAGGTTTTTTTATTTTCAATTTTGAAATCTGACATGGGACTAGACATATTGTCAATTTCCCAGCTGCCCCAAGTCATGTGACTTGTGCTCTGATGAACTTCAATCACTCTTTACTGCTGTACTGCAAGTTGGAGTGATATCACCCCCTCCCTCCCCCCCAACAGCCAAACAAAAGAACAATGGGATGGTAACCAGATAACAGCTCCCTAACACAAGATAACAGCTGCCTGGTAGATCTAAGAAGAACACTCAATAGTAAAAACCCATGTCCCACTGAGACACATTCAGTTATATTGAGAAGGAAAAACAGCAGCCTGCCAGAAAGCATTTCTCTCTTAAAGTGCAGGCACAAGTCACATGACCAGGGGCAGCTGGGAAATTGACAAAATGTCTAGCCCCATGTCAGAATATAAAAAAAATCCGTTTCTCTTTTGTGAAATGGATTTCAGTGCAGAATTCTGCTGGAGTAGCACTATTAACTGATGCGTTTTGAAAAAAAACATGTTTTCCGATGACAGGATCCCTTTAAATTCAATTGAATTCGAAATTCAACTTGGCGAAACTTATTAATACAATCAAATTATTAAAACCCGGACGAATTTAAACCACCCCGAAAACTCAAATCGAATTTGATCAAACTCTATTCGAGTTTTTTCTCCGAAAAAAACTCTGTCAGGATAGCTGCAAACCTCTCTGGACCTCTCCCGTTGACTTAAACAGTAATTCGGCAGGTTTTAGGTGGCGAATAGTCGAATTCCTAAATGGCCAGAGTATGATAAATCTCGAAAATCAAATTTGAATTTTTTTTTAAAAAAAACTTGAATCAAGTCTGGATAATTCCCTAGTCGAATTTGACCATAAAAAAAGTTAGAATTTTCAATTCGACCCTTATTAAATCTGCCCCTAATTGTTCAAGTACCAGGGAGTTATGATAAATACTGCATAGTCTGCCCTTAGCCACGAGCTCTGTATAAAATAAGTTTATACCGAATGAATTTAAAATTCGACTTGGCGATTAATACAATCAAATTATTAAAACTCGGACGAATTTAAATTACCTGAAAACTCGAATCGAATTCGATCAAACTTAATTCATGTTTTTTCACCGACAAACTCAAAGGCTGCAAACATCTCCCTGGACCTCTCCCATTGACTTAAACCATAATTGGGCAGGTTTTAGGTGGCGAATAGTCTAATTCTTAAAGGGCCAGAGTTTGATAAATATCGAATTTGAATTTTTTTTTTTAAAAAAAAACTCGAGTCAAGTTTAGATAATTCCCTAGTCGACGGTTTTGACCATAAAAAAGATTCGAATTTTCAATTCATCCAGTGATGAACAATGGGCACTGCACTATAACATATTCAAACATATTCTGGCAGACAGATTCTGAGAGTTATAGTTTAATGTCTAGATGCCTGTGCATGATGTAACCTCACCTTTAGCAAACACTGCAACAGATCCTTTATCTCAGGAAGTTGCAGTTATAGCTATGGCCTTATAGATGGAGGTCAACGCACTGATTTGCTTCTTGTCCAGTGGGATTTTTAAAGGAGAACTAAACCCTAAAATTGACTGGCTAAAAATGCCATATTTTATATAGTGAACTTATTGCACGAGGCTAAAGTTTCAGCTTGTCAATAGCAGCAATGATCCAGGACTTCAAACTTGTCACAGGGGGTCACCATCTTGGAAAGTGTCTGTGACACTCACATGCTCAGTGGGCTCTGATTGGCTGTTGAGAAGCTAAGCTTAGGGGTTGTCGCTAGTGATGGGCGAATTTGTCCCGTTTCACTTCACCACAAATATCACGAAAAGTGCGAAAAATTTGCCAAACAGGATTTTTAACGCTGGCAAATTTTCGTCTGAGAATTTTCGCCACAAATTTCCGAATTTATTCACCGGCAGTGAAACGCACAAATTTGCCGCAAATTCTCACTTGCCGAATAAATTTGCCCATCACTAGTCGCCGCAAATTATCAAGCAGGAAATGAGGTTGGTCTGTAATATAAGCTGATGCTACAGGTTTGCTGATTATTAAATTCTGATGCTAATTGCACTGGTTTCTGTGCTGCCATGTAGTAATTATGTGTATTAATTACTAATCAGCCTTATATTGTGACATTTCTATTCTATGTGTACTGTATATTGTGAGTGGGTCCCTAAGCTCAGTAAGTGACAGCAGCACAGAGCATGTGCAGTGAATCAGCAGAAAAGAAGATGGGGAGCTACTGGGGCATCTTTGGAGACACAGATCTTTACTGCTAAAGGGCTGTGGTTGGCTTGGGCTGGTACTGAACCCCAAAACTTAATGTGCAACATTGATATCTTGTCAGATTGGGTTTGAGGGCCATTGTCGCCCTCTGGGGAGATGTGCGGCCATTTTTGCCCTCTGTGGATATTTTCAGGCTACTTTAAAGTGCCCTAAACAGCCATTGCCGTTGCCATTACACAGTGGAGGAGCCCATATTTGGCTCATACCAACCAGGGTGAGCATGGGTGGAGAGGTCGATAAAGGCCAGACTCCGCATTTATCACATGCATGACTTTCACTTGTCTCCTTGGAAATCCAAAGAGAGGATTATGTGCTGCACTCACAGTATATGGTCCCAGCAAGTCTTTCCTCGCTGCTCATCCATCATAAGCCGGTTGTATTCCACATCCATCTCTTCTGCAGCAGCCTGAAAATTGCCTCCCTCTTCTCTCTGCGAGTGTTAAATATGCATGACTTAGGCACTCGATCATGTGATTGCTGAAAGGCTGACACTTTTAACCCCTTTTGGGCTGAACCACATGAGATCTATTCTATGTGTCGCCTCCTGCAAATGCTATGGGGCAGATGTATTACACAGCAGCTCTCTAGCAGTGACATCTGCATTTGCTTTTGGATATTTTTATAGGTATGCACTGAATCCAGGATTCGGCCTTTTTCAGCAGGATTCGTTCGAATCCTTCTGCCAGGCCGAACTGAATCCTAATTTGCATATGCAAATGGGAGGGCTGGGAGAGAAATCGAGTGACTTTTTGTCACAAAACAAAACAATTGGTGTTTGAATAAAGGCCTTTTATTTCATTTCTATAACAAAACAAGGAAGTATGCAAATTAGGATTCGGTTTTGTATTCGGCCGAATCTTTCACGAAGGATTCGGCCGAATACAAAATAGTGGATTCAGTGCATCCCTAATATTTTGTAAAATGCATTCGCAGACTATTGAAATGCATGTGCTTTTATCCATGCTCCCCAATAAGATGTGTGGTTTTTGGGGCAGGTGGAAGGTAAAAGAATTCTCCCATCCTTCATATTTTTGCTTTTGCAACTTTATTTTATTCTTCTGTATTAGCACCACTACTGTTTGCCGTCGTGCCCCACCATGGAAGGTTTTTACTGCTACTGCTTTTTAGGGATGCAGTGAATCCACAATTTTGGATTCCGCCGAACCCCCGAATCCTTTGCGAAAGATTAGGGCCAATCCGAATCCTAATTTGCATATGCAAATTAGGGGTGGGAAGGGGAAAACATTTTTAGCTTCCTTATTTTGTGACCAAAGAGGCGCGATTTCTCTCCCTGCCCCTAATTTGCATATGCAAATTGGGATTCCGATTTGGTTTGGCCGGGCAGAAGGATTCCGCCGAATCCTGCTGAAAAAGGCCGAATCCCGAACCCAATCCTGGATTCGGTGCATCCCGAAGCTTTACTGCTCCAATGCAAAGAACCCTTCAGCTCCCCCTCCCTCCTTTCCCCAAAATTTATAGTGAGTTGGAGTGCCCCTGGAGCTTTAGTTAGCAGACACATGTATTGATGACTTGAAGTCAAGGCCATGGTGACCAGACATGTGCAATGACCTTCTCAGCTAAGGGAACATGGGGACATTTAGGGTGTTGGCCCAAGACTCTGTATCCTGTGGCTGCTTTTCCTCTCTGTGAGCCGACCACACCTTGTGTAACATGTTGCAAACATCCCCGGCTCCCTCTCAGCCACCAATAAAATCATAAAAGAAGAGCCTTTGGCGGCCAACAGCCTTTGCTTGATTTATGAGGTGTGAGACGAAAGATTGTCCTTTCCTGACCAAATTTATGAAAAAAATAATGCGAATTAGCACAGGGAAATGTCAGTTTTGACAGGCCTTGTAAGGGAAGGTTGTGGCCCTCCAGCTGGGAGCTTAAGCGGTTAGCCAGAGGCTGCCTGAGCATTCTCGCATTTGTACCTCTTGACGGCTCAAGCTGCTCCACTTTGACCTTTCTTATTTAGTGGGGAATAAGGGCAACAATGGATTTGTAACGTAGGTGTGCTGGTCTCACTCCTCATTTAAGGGGAGCTGTCATTGCTATAAAGAGACTAAATCTGTTTCACATATCTTTTTTTAATTTTTTTTTATGATCTAGTTTTTTTCAGTGAATTTCCTCAACCTCTCGATGTTTTCCTTCTGCTAGAAGGAAAGACCAATACTGTAGATACTAGGCGATAATCCACGTAGACCATACACAGCATATGTGACCCATTTATGCAGATGGTCAGATTTGTACGCGCGTATGGGTTTGAGAAATAGCTCGATCCACTTGATGCTTTCAATAATTGAAAGGTTTAGAGGGAGTTGCAGCTGATACCCCTTTATTCACCAGTAAGGAACATCTACAGCAGTGATCCCCAACCAGTGGCTTGTAAATAACATGTTGATCACCAACCCCTTGGATGTTGCTCCCAGTGGCCTCAATGCAGGTGATTATTTTTTTTTTAAATTCTAGGCTTGGAGGCAAGTTTTGGTTGCATTAAAAACCGGTTTACTGCCAAACCACCAGGGACTACAAATTGCCAATCACTGTACTTTTTTGGCACCACTAAGGAACTATTTTTATGCTTTTCCTCCCGAATTCTTTTTACATCCGAATGTTGCTCATGGGTTAAAAAGGTTGGGGATCAGAATACATTTTCTGTGGCTAATCGAATTGAAGGACAAAGTTGGACAATGCCTATTGTAGGATTTTCTGATTGTTTGACTCCAAATAATCGTCTGACAATATCTGTGTAGGTGACCAACAAGTATACATTTTTTTAGTTGTAATATTGGTGTGTAGGTGCATCTCAGGTCATTTTGCCTGGTCATGTGATTTCAGAAAGAGCCAGCACTTTAGGATGGAACTGCTTTCTGGCAGGCTGTTGTTTCTCCTACTCCGTGTAACTAAGTGTGTCTCAGTGGGACATGGATTTTTACTATTGAGTGTTGTTCTTAGTTCTACCAGGGAGCTGTTATCTTGTGTTAGGGAGTGGCTTACCTTTCCTTTGTTCTATGGTAAGGCTGTTGGGGGTGCGGAAGGGAGGGGTGATATCACTCAAATTTGTAGTACAACAGCAAAGAGTGACGGAAGTTTATCAGAGCACAAGTCACATGACTGGGGGCTCCTGGGAAACTGACAGATCTCTAGCCCCATGTCAGATTTCAAAATTAAATATAAAAAAAACCCAGTTTGCTCTTTTGAAAAATGGATTTCACTGCAGAATTCTGCTGGAGCAGCATTAATAAAAATTAATAATTTTGGGAAAAAACAGGTTTTTCCATGACAGTATCCCTTTAATGTTAATTAATGACTTGGTGAGGGCAGTGAAAGCAATGTATCTGTGTTTGCTCAGCACAAAACTATGTAGGATAGTTGGGTCACCTCTTAACCATGGCTTAAAGCTGCAAGTTCTCTTTAATTGCGAGTGCCCCCCCCCCCAAATCATTGCGGTCAGCACAGAACCAGACTCCTAATGCTGAATGGGAAGAAGGTGCTTTTGTCCAGGAAAGACCTACAGCCTGTGGTTTAATGGAACAAGCTGTGAGCTTATCGCGTTTCTGACAGGATAAATGTGTTTTTGGATCACAGAAGCTTTTAGCAGCATTCAGACTGAGCAGTCATGGGATCACTTTATTTTTTATTTCTGGAACCATTTCAGTAACATCTTGTACACCAACTCATTTGCAGCATTGCTTCTGTTTTCATGTGATTAATGCACGGTAGATATGTATATGACAAACGGTACCCATGGGTTGTCTTAATTACAGTATTAATGCCCAGAGTCCGAGCGCCTGGCCCACCATGTCCGTTCCATTTTATACTATAAGTCAGAGCTACTCTCTGGAACAGCCCGTATCTCCTAATCCAGATCTATCTTGTATTGTTCTAAAGGCTTGTCCAAACCGTCATGTTATAGCCCTGGACAACTCAGAAAATAGCAGTTTTTGTTAAAATTATTTGTTAAAATATTTGGTTTGACTCTCCTTTGATGAGAACATTAACTGAATTTTGTCATTCTCTATGGCTCCTATTAAGGTGGCCATAGATGTAGAGATCCGCTTGTTTGGTAATGTCGCCAAATGAGCGGATTTCTCCCCGATATGCCCACATTGAGTTGGACGATATTGGGCTGATGGATCGTAATGGATCCAGGCGGTCGGATCGCAGCGCCGCACAGATGCGGCCCCGATCCGACGGGATTTTTTAATCTGCCCGATTTTCGGCCAGATATCAGTCGGGGAAGCCCATCGGATGGCCCCACATGGGCCAATAAACTGCCGACTCGGCCTGTTGGGGCCTTTACCCTTCTGAGTTATTAATGACCAAGTCAATTATTTAGCTGCACTCACGCATTAATAACAACCCTAAAAGAATCCACGCACCAGCAATGGACTCTTCATAGTCATACCATCTTTATTGCATAAGTGCTAACAAATATATAGGGAATAAAGTACCCCCTATTGTAAAATATAAGGATATTATAAGTCACAGAGGAGTTCCATGACCATATAAAAACACAAGGTCGAAGGTAACTTCTAATATCTTCATATTTTACAACAGAGGGTACTTTATTTATTATAATACACAAGTTTCAGTGAGTCATGTGCCAAAAATGACATCCCTACTCACCGTTTATAACTGATGACATCACTTGTCACTGTTTATAAGGATATCATTTACAAGATATTCATGGCTTTTGTGTATTATAACAATATGAATTATATCCGTTCTATTTATGGTGCTTTATGCTGTCACTTGACTGCTGAAAATCAAAAAAGCAACACTTTTATTCCCATTATTCGGAAATCTAGAATGCTCTGATTTATAGGGAAGGTCGTCACCGGACTCCATTGTAATCAAATAAGTGAAAATTTTATAACGCTTTTTCTCTGTCACAACAGTACCTTGTACTGATATAAAGATATAATTAAATCCTTATTAGAGGTAAACAATCCTATTATATCTTTTAATTAGGGATACATAGAATACACTATTTGACATTCTGCCGAATCTCAGAATCCTTGGTGAAAGATTCGGCCAAATCTGAATCCTAATTTGCATATGCAAATTAGGGACAGAAAAGGAAAAAATGGAAAAAAATCTTCTTTTGTGATGAAAAGTCACATAATTTCCCTGTCCACCCCTAATTTACAAATGCAAATTTGGGTTCGGTTCGGCCCAACACAAGGATTCAGCCAAATCCTGCTGAAAAAGGCCGGATCCCGAACCAAATCCTGGATTTGGTGCATCCCTAGTTTTAATGATTATTTAGAGAGCCAAATTATGGAAGGACCCCTTATCTGGAAAACTCCAGGTCCCAAGCATTCTGGATTACAGATGGATTACAGACCTCATACCTGTACAGTTACGGGATAAGTTATCCGGAAACCCATTATCCAGAAAGATCAGAATTATGGAAAGGCCGTCTCACATAGACTCCATTTTATTCACATAATCCTAAAGTTTTCTCTGGAAAAATAAAACCATATCTTGTACAAGATCTATACTAAGTTAAAATTAATCTTTATTGGAAGCAGAACCAGCCTGTTATTAATTATAAATTTAAGGTATTAAGATCCAAATTACAGAAATATCCATTATCTGGAAAGTCCCAGATCCCGAGCATAACAGGTCCCATACCTGTACTATTTTAAAATTAATAAAGGCTATTGGAGGTAATTTTTGAATTCCATGGTGTTCACGGTTTGGCCTTCATGCAGGGGACCGTACTGTCCTCTAATTGGAATGTACCTTTTACAATATACATGTATCCTAATAGCCTAAATACCAGAAGATGCTCTGCTGATATATATACGAAATAATACCGGATGTTTTTTCTTGGGCCCTTCTGTCTCTATACACTTACATCTCTGTTGACGCTGGATAAATACATGTAAATACAAGGCTTGGATGCCCAGATCTGCAAGCGAGGATCTCGGATGGCTCTGAGCTGTCATCACTTGAAGGCTGGAGTTTTCCTCCAGTTTCTGGCACACATACTGAAGTGCTTATTGCACACAACACGTTAATATATTCTGGAATTAAAACAAAAGAACATGGAATAGGCCTTGGATCTGCTGAAGGTGCAAGAGGCTTTTTAAGAGAGTATGAATGAATACCATGCCTGAAGAGTGGTAACCTTTCAGCTCCTCCTGTGCCCACACAAACAGTATTGTGCCCGTGAAACTGTTCTTTGCCATTTGTTTCGGGGTAAATTGCTGAGAAGCCTTGATCAAGCAGCGATTCACCAGATGTAATGTTTTATTATGCCGTCCTTCCTAAAAGTGCCTTTCATGTAATATCGGTGCTACAGGGCCTCAGCGGTGGAGTTTTCATTGCCTCTATGTAGACATTCTGTACCGAGCTGCTGCAATTAACCTTAGCCATGAGACCTGTATATTCATGCTTGCAAATGACTCAAATAATAATCCAGTGTATTCTAAAGTGTGGATAACAGTGAGTTCATCTGGGGAAAAAAATGTACCAGTTATCCATTAAAAATGTAGACATTTTGACCAAAATCTCCGAAGGATATCTCCTGTTTGTTCAGAAATTACATTGTATTATGAGTTTATTCTTAAATAATTTATAACTACTTCTCGAACTAGTCCGAGGTTTTACACCTCTGCCAGCACAAAGCACAGGAGTAGTTTTAGGTGGCTATAATTCTGTTCCCCCACTGTTCCCATTTCTCTCCTATAAAGTAGGTTTGAGGAGCACACGATGAATCCCTAAAAAAGTTTTTGAAATTACTGATATATTTTACAGTAGATTGTACATAGGCTTTATATGTTGTCCTTGGTGCCTGGAAGTATTGCATGTAGGTATTATTATTATTATTATTATTATTATTATTATTATTATTATTATTATTATTAGTATGGCATCTGTTACTCCGAAACCAGTTATTGAGAAAGGCCATCTCTCACAGACTCATTATAATGAAATAGCCTTTATGGGGAAATACATAAGAATAATAAGAAATAATACGTGAGGGGTTTCGTTTTCCCATTAACATTCATTACGAGGGTTACTTATCAAAATCTGAAATTTTCGGATTAATTAAAATAAGTCTGACCAAACTAGAATGCACAATTTTAACTTATTAATTATTAAAAAAATTCTTGATTTAATCAGATCAGGGAAGAACTCTATAAAATCGAGCGAAAACCCGAATTGTTTGTATTTTTTTGTGGCCTTTTTCCTAAAGCCTGCATTTTTTGGAATTTTGTCCTTAATAGTCAGACTTCCAGGCTAATTCCAGCTCACACCACGGAAAATTCCAAATAGGATAGGGACCTCTCCCGTTGCCGTATATACAACCTCGGCAGGTCTGAGATGAAGGATTTTTGGATTCTGACTTTTTGCAGCCTCTGGGTATAATAAATCTTGAAAAACTTTAGGTTTTTTTTTTGTTTTTCCACTAAAAATTTGGATTTTATAATACAAAAACTTTCAGACTTTTAATAAATAACCCCCTAAATGTTCTTTTTGCCTCCTTGTAGAAGTCATCTCTCTCTACTGTGCTGTATTGCAGCCCACTTACACAAGATGCCTCTTGTAAGTGTCTGATCACTAGAGATGATCACTGGGTGTAAAGGCCCAAGGGAAGATCTTGTGTGCAAGCAAAAATAAACTCTCACTTATCAATTCTTAAAGGTACACTGAATTCTGCACTGAAATTAGTTTCTCAAAAGTGCAAACAGATTTTTTTTTTACATTTAATTTTGATATCGGACTTGCGGCTAGACATATTGTCAGTTTCCCAGCTGCCCCCAGTCATGTGACTTGTGCTCTGATAAACTTCAGTCACTCTTTACTGCTGTACTGCAAGTTGGAGTGATATCACCCCTCACCCTCCCCCCTCCTCCCAGCAGCCTAACAGAACAATGGGAAGGTAACCAGATAGCAGTTCCCTAACACAAGATAACAGCTGCCTGGTAGATCTAAGAACAGCACTAAATAATAAAATCCAATTCCCACTATGACACATTCAGTTACATTGAGTAGGAGAAACAGCAGCTTGTCAGAAAGCAGTTACATCCTAAAGTGCTGGCTCTTTCTGAAATCACATGACCAGGCAAAATGACCTGAGATGCACCTACACACCAATATTACAACTAAATACACTTGCTGGTTCAGGAATGACATTTTATATTGTAGAGTGAATTATTTGCAGTGTAATTTAGAAATAAAAACTACATCATAAAAATCAAGACATAATCCCTTTAAATGCTCTCAGGAAGGCAGAGATAGGGCCGGCCTCCCAACTTGGCTCTACTGCTATTAATCATTTCTGCTCTTGAGAACTGGGACAGAAAAGAAAACGAATACCTGATCACTTTTAAACACTTTAAGTATTCTCGATTCTGCCGTGTGTCATAGCCTGGGCCTATTGTAGCCTCCGTCAAGTCAAAGCTTTTGTCTGTGGAACAATTAAAGGCACAGCACTATCCTTTTAGTCCCTTAGTGAAGCTCTTTCGGTGTCTCTGTATTTGCCTCTGTGATTGTCATTCTATTAAATGACAATTGCTATTACGTTCTGTCAGGTGCTTTTCTAGCTATTGATTTGGGAGTGGCACTCAAGCAAGAGGTTTGAATAAAGTAATCTGTTTTAACTCTCAACGAGTTTTAGCGAGCAGCAAATATAAAGGGCAGGTTTATATACAGGGTATATACACAGCACTTGCTCGCTTGGGTACTGCTAACCAAGAAACCCGTGTAATTGAATCATCTCCGTAGAACAGGGATCCCCAACCTTTTTTCACCCGTGAGTTGAAAATAGCATGAAAATAATTCCAGGGGGTGCCGAATGACTGTGATTGGCTGTTGGTAGCCCCTATGAGAATTGGCAGTCTACAGGTGGATCTGTTTGGCAGTACATCTGGTTTTTATGCAGTCAAAACTTGTCTCCAAGCCAGGAATTCAAAAATAAGCACCTGCTTTGAGGCCACTAGGAGCAACTTCCAAAGAGTCTGTGAGCAACACGTTGCTCACGAGCCACTGGTTGGGGATCACTGCCATAGAAGTTTGGACTAGTGAAATGCAGGGTCGACAGTCAACCCGCAACCGATTCTAACCCAATACACTTCCCTGTTTATACATCTGAGCCCCGCTGTAAGGTTACAGGCCCAAGTGTATAAAAAGCAGCCACTGGAGGCAAATGCGGTGAACTGTATGGTCATAGGTGAGATGGGCACAGTGTAGTGATGTGCAGACCGGGGTGATAGCCCAGGGTTTGCCCACGAGTCGGGCAGGGTCGGGCTGACCTCGCTCCCCCATTTGCGGGGCACGTTCACAGTTGAGCTCTTCTGCTTGCTCTCCATGCCTGCGACCCTAGACTGCCGCTTCAGACTTCCGGCTTCTGGTTTTATAGGCGCATGTCTTCCTTTTGTGTTGTCATTGGCGCGGCGGGTCTATTAAATGAAAGTGGAAGTCTGGTGCAGGCAGTGCAGATCAGAGGCACGTGGGTTAGGGTCGGGTGCGGGTTGAGTTTTTCTCAACCCGCACATCACTAGCGCAGTGGAAAGTTTATCCCGAACACTCCTGCTAACATTGTGCAGAATTTGGCCTGATCCCATCTGACCCACGGGCTTTGGGCCAGACTGCACATCACTAGTTTGGCCATAGATCTGAAATTCTGAAAAAAAATATAGCATAACATTGTCTTTGTATGAGCTTTAAAAAATTTTCATAAAAATATTTACCTATCCAATCTCCCCATTTTCTCCGTGAGTGGGCTGCCATATTTGTGCAGTAGTATTCCGTAATTTACATTCCATTGAGAAACGAGTCAGGTCAGTAAAAGTCAGTTTTAGGAACTTCAAGTAAACGTTTCTTACAAAAGCAGCCGAAAACGATCGACGTGACCTATTGGTAACTTTTTATGTACGTTAATATTTTGTACTATTTTTTTTCGTGTCTGTATTACTGCAATACCATGGAACTTCATGGCCATTCTGTTGAGAGACGTCCTCCTGTGACCTACCTTCCTCCAAAAAAACAAAAAAAACGAATGGACTACTGAAGCCATATTGTTTAAACTATGGCCCTCTTTTTGCACCGTCTCCATGTTATAGGACACTGCCACTCCGAGGGTCGTGCTACCAGGAGTTTGAGACCTAAGCAAATCTCAATGATGGGACAGCTGGTGTAGGAGTTAATGCAGCCACAAGCCGCGTGAGCACCAGGCAAGTGATTAATTGGGCTCTTTTACTGGCTGAAAAATGATGCCGCGTTTTGCCACCATGCCACTTCACCCTTTGAATAAGCAAATGTGGAAAGGGAAAGTGAAGAAGCATTTGAAGACATAAGTAGTTTGACAGTGTCTATATATCATCCCCAGCTATCAGGAGCTGAAGCATGTGTAACAATAGGAGCATGGAAAAATGAGAAGTGAAGTCGATTAGTTTAGGACGTTCACTGTGGGACAAGGAGATTTTCACTTCTCCATTAACCATATGCTTGCTGGATTTACTGCATTTTAAGAGACACTACCTTTTTATGTTTTTGTTTTTTAAAAAAAAACAAAAACATTTTTAATTAACAAAATGTATACCTGTATATAAAATAAATATGGTTCAAAAATGGCATATTTTATATAGTGAACTTATTGCACGAGGCTAAAGTTTGAGCTTGTCAATAGCAGCAATGATCCAGGACTTCAAACTTGTCACAGGGGGTCACCATCTTGGAAAGTGTCTGTGACAATCACATGCTCAGTGGGCTCTGATTGGCTGTTGAGAAGCTAAGCTTAGGGCTCGTCACTAATTATCCAGCAGAAAATGAGCTTCCCTGGCTGTAATATAAGCTGATGCTACAGGTTTGCTGATTATTAAATTCTGATGCTAATTGCACTGGTTTCTGTGCTGCCATGTAGTAATTATCTGTATTAATTACTAATCAGCCTTATACTGTGACATTTCTGTTCTATATGTACTGTATATTGTGAGTGGGTCCCTAAGCTCAGTAAGTGACAGCAGCACAGAGCATGTGCAGTGAATCAGCAAAAAAGAAGATGGGGAGCTACTGGGGCATCTTTGGAGACACAGATCTTTACTGTTAAAGGGCTGTGGTTGCCTTGGGCTGGTACAGAAGCATAAAACATAATATACAACATTTCTAGCTACTTCTTTTGTTAGACTTTAGTTCTCCTTTAATCAGCCTGCAGTTTCAGGCTAATTAAATCTCAATCTCCAATGGTCCCTTTTGTAGTGTCATAAGTCTCAGAAACGAACAAGGAGATCTATTTTGCCATCAATGGGGCATTGATAATAAATAAATAAAACCATATTTTAAGGGATGCACCAAATTCAGGATTTGGCTGTGATTTGTCCTTTTCCAGCAGCATTTGGATTTCATGGAATCCAAGTGCCTGCCTGAACCCAATCCATAAATTCACGTGGCTTTTTGTGAAAAGATAAAATAAATTGTTGGTGAGGGGGTTCATCTGTCTTTCTTCTATATCCAAATTATGGTTCAGATTCATCCGAATTCTTCATGAAAGATTGGGGATTCGAACAAATCCCAAAATAGTGGATTTGTTGCCGTTTTGGTATAGATGCAACCCCTAAATTTTGTGCTTACACAGAATGGTTTGCACTTGCCCATTGTTTGCCATTGCTCAGAGGAGTCCATAGATTTATCAGTATATTTATTTATGATGAGCGTCATAGGGTTTTCACTGTGTCTGGAGCATTTGCAGCATTGCAGTTGTGTAATTCTTTTATCAGATCTCTATCACTTCATGCTCCCTCTAGTGCAGGGGTCCCCAACCTTTTTCACCCGTGAGCAACATTTAAATGTAAAAAGAGTTGGGGAGCAACATAAGCATGAAAAATGTTCCTGGGTGGTGCCAAATAAGGGCTGTGATTGGCTATTGGTAGCCCCTATGTGGACTGGTAGCCTACAGGAGACTCTGTTTGGCAGTACACTTGGTTTTTATTCAACCAAAACTTGTCTCCAATCCAGGAACTCAAAAATAAGCTCCTGCTTTAAGGCCACTGGGAGCAACATCCAAAGGGTTGGGGAGCAACATGTTGCTCACGAGCTACTGGTTGGGGATCACTGCTCTAGTGGCATGCATGTTAGGTCACATGAACCAATTAACAGACAGAGTTGTGTCTTTTGCTTCCACACTTCTTCCTGTTACAGTTAGAGCTGCAGTATTTCTGGTCAGGTGATCTCTGAGGCAGCACACAGACCATCACAAAATGGTGGTTCAAGGCAAGAGATGTAAAATATTCCAGTTTGATAAGATTCTTTAATATGACACAATATGATCTGTTGCTTAAATATTCATTTTGGGGGTAAAGTTTTCCTTTAATTAAAAAAAAAATACATATATTGCAATATAATAAAAGTATAAGAATAAAATATAAGCCAGGTTTCTATATTTTCTCTCTATGGTCTGTATAAATATATATATTGACAAGGATCCCATGTTCTTGGTGCTATTTCAGGTCCGTGCCAGTAAGTAGAAGACTAGCCTGTTGGCTAATAAGATGGTATATAAGAAATAAGGCTGCTGGGATCACAGTATCTCTTACAGCCCAGCCGGGGAATGTCTCTTATAGAATAATGTTAGATGGCAGCCCCTTATTGTTGCTTATGTGCATTCATATGTATGTGTCACTGCCCATTACTTCTGACTCTCCCCTATTGACCAGCCGGGAGCAATAGTGCCAAGTGTTAAGGCTGCAAGTTACCATTATGTTCTGTCGCAGAGATTGCTATTTGTTATGCTATAAATCCGCGGCCTTAAGTCACAATATCGACAATTTCTTTTTATTAATATACAATGGTATCGTGCTGCTTCGAAGACCTTTGGGTTTTAGCTGGACATTGTAGTTTTATAATAAACTCTGTAGGTATAGAGGCTTATATTTTTTTTTTTTTTTTTTAAATTAGTAGCACCCTGCTTGGCATAAACCATGATTTGTGATGTGCATGGGAGAACATGTTTTATTTATTAATAAAATAAAACTATATTCCCCCCCTACATACTTTTACACAAGTTCCTCACATTGGAACCATTGTGCTCAATACACTATCAGGGGAATGTAATAAAAGTCGCAAAGAGCAAAACAATTCGCACCAATAAGACTAAAAATCCACATCTCGCAATGTAATATTGTTCCTTAAACTGTTATTGCATTGCGAATTTTAATTGCGCATTGCGAATTTTAATTGCGCACTCATAAGAAGTGCTTGAAGGTGTCGTAATCTTTTGGAGCAAACATAACGACTTTTTCAGTAAGAAGTTTTATTACATTGACAGCGCATTGGCGCAAACTATAAAATTCGCAAACGGTCTTTCACTGTCGGAAGTGGTTGCTAAACAGTTTCCGGGCTCGCAAAAGCTATATTAAATTCGCACAAAGCAAAATTTGTTCGCGCAAAGGCATAACTTTTCGCATTGCGAATATTTTTTCCGTTAGCGATTTTTATTACATTCCCCCGTTTGTGCCAAGCAGACTATGCAATCCCAGAGCGATGATGAGGAAGGCCATGGTCTTCCTTGTCACCCCTCTAAAGTGGTATAGTCCAATTGACACAAAGTTTATTGAGTACAATGGTCCTTACTGATGTGATTATGCTTTATATAAGCATTCCGCTAATTATAAGTACAGGGGAATACTTATGCTGTCATAGTTTTATGGGATCTCTCCATTCAGTCTATGAGCAAGGGGCTGTTCCTGCTGAACAGGGGAATACCTTTGGTCTTTCTCTGTACAGGTCAGGAACACCGCCCTTAAGTTTGCTCATAGTCTGTACAGAGATATATCATAAAACTATGGCAGCATAGGTATTCCCTGTACTAAGCACAATTCAGCAGAAACGGCCCATAAGTTTGCTCATAGTCTATACAGAGAGATACCATAAAACTATGGCAGCATAGGAATTCCCCTGTACTAAGCACAATTCAGCAGAAACAGCCCCCTGAGTTTGTTCATAGTCTGTACAGAAATATACCATAAAACTATGGCAGCATAGGTATTTCTCTGTACTAAGCACAATTCGGCAGGAACAGTCCCTAAATTTGCTCATGGATTGTACAGAGAGATCCCAAGAATCAATGACAGCATTGGTATTTCTCTTTACTAAGCACAATTCAGCAGGAACATCATGCAGGTTATTTATGGAACTGCACTTTTTTGTTCCTGTTAAACAATTGATAGGAGAGAAGCTGCACCCTCCAGCTGTTGAATTGCAGACGTTCACTTGTTTGGCGTTGTTTGAGGTTGTAGTTACAAGTGCACAATATATTAAGGATCCCCCCCCCCCCGCAGACTGTGAGCCATTATTCTGCCATCAGAGAGGAATTAGCTTTCCCTTCCGTCTCTGTATTGCAAATGTGTAGCGAGAGGCGCAGTGTTAGGGATCAGCTCTCCCAGCAGGAATCCCTGGCATCGTTAGAATGTGCTTATTTACTAATGCAATAATTACAGTGGGGCCCCTAATAAGGACATTCCTGCAAATCAGTTGCTCCTGTCTTAATCTAATTTATGCCCTCCGTGTTTCCTGTGCAGACTGGCAATGAGGTTAATTCTTAATAGGAGTGCAGCGAAATAAAGTCTCAGGAATAAACGTCCTTCTTTCTGAATCCATCAGCTCGGCCCCAATCGAAATGCTCAGCTAGGGGATCTGTTGTGAATAGAAAAGGACAAGTAAAACCCACAATCTGTCCAATTTTGTTTTATGGCTGATCAGCAACCCCTTTACTAGTTGCTTGGTTTATTTTACTTACCCTTTAAAACCCCCCTTGCTTGTGTCTCTCCTAGCTGCCTCATCTTCCCACCTTTAATGCCTGATTCTCTGCGTCTCGTTCCTTTGAAGTAATGAAGTTGTTTGTTCCGTGGTTACACTTTTCTTGTTTAGCGCTTCCGCTCCCAATTTAATTGATGTCATAAGAATATACATCACTATAAAATGTGCTGCAATTACTGAGCATAATGCGTCAGCGTCATTAAAACAAGCGGAGGAAGCCGTCGTGCGACTCGCTACACTTCACTGGTTTAAGAGAACCTATCCAGGCGGCACCGCGTTCATCTCCAGAGTTTTATTAAATTCTTTTTCCTCTAAGTGTCATTTCACAACTGCCATGCAGGGTTCCTCTCTCTTACCTTAATCCTCACTTTCCCCACCCCTCCGCTCACAGATATTTGGAACCTTGATATATAGTTTTTCTTAATTGTGCCGAGTATGTTGGCATGTTTGTACATTATACACAGGATTGTGCTCTTTATAGAGGCAGTGAGCAACCAATGGGAATGCTAGTTTTCCTGTGACCACTGTTCCTTCAATTAGTATCCTTTACAACCAATTTGTTGCGCTTTGGATTGTGACTAAATTGCTCGTGGAGTTCTACCCTTAAAGGCTCAAAACAGCAAACCAACTTATCAATTCTTAATGGTATTCTGAATTCTGCACTGAAATCCATTTCTCAAAAGAGCAAACTAATTTTTTTATATTTAATTTTGAAATCTGACATGGGACTAAACATATTGTCAGTTTCCCAGCTGCCCCCAGTCATGTGCTCTGATAAACTTCAGTCACTCTTTACTGCTGTACTGCAAGTTGGAGTGATATCACCCCTCCCTTTCCCCCAGCAGCCTAACAGAACAATGGGAAGGTAACCAGATAGCAGCTTCCTAACACAAGATAACAGCTGCCTGGTAGATCTAAGAACAGCACTCAATAGTAAATCCAGGTCCCACTGAGACACATTCAGTTACATTGAGTAGGAGAAACAACATCCTACCAGAAAGCAGTTGCATCCTAAAGTGCTGGCTCTTTCTGAAATCACATGACCAGGCAAAATGACCTGAGATGCACCTACACACCAATATTACAACTAAAAATACACTTGTTGGTTCAGGAATGAAATTTTATATTGTAGAGTGAATTATTTGCAGTAAACAGTGTCATTTAGAAATAAAAACGACATCATAAAAATCAAGACCGAATCCCTTTAAAGGGGATCTAAACCCAAGAAAATGAATCCAGAGTGCTTTTTTAAAAACTTTAGCAATTTATTTATTTTCAGTTTTTATCAGTTTGAGATATTTGCATATTTAGACTGCTAATACCAGGCTTTTGGCCCAACTGAGAAACCCAAGGGGTTTGGTAAGGTACTTGAAGGATCCCAGTTTCCAGAAAACCACAGGCCCCAAGCTTTCTGGATAATGGATCCCACATTATATATACATATTTTTTTGGAGATATCTCTAAGCAGTGTAACCCCGTTTCCTATAGCAATCTTGGTTCCTCTAATAAGATTATTCAGCCAAAGTACCTGCGAGTTTCAGGGGTTCAGTTCCCTTTATTTATGTCCTATTTCCTGTAACGTGGCAGCTCATTGGTCCTGATACAGTAGTATAACCCTGCTGAGTGCTGAGCGTATACTCATTATTATGTGCGGAGGTGCACAAGGCTGTGAAGTTCCTACTATTGATCAGTTGCATATGGAATTCTGTTAAAATCTGCCTTCACAATAAATGACTTCTCCCTTGGCCGTGAGCAGTTTACGCTAACAAATAATGGTTTATTTTATTTGCACTAATTTGTCCCTTTGGGGATCATCGCATCACGTGCCGTGACATCACCAGGAGAGCGAGCGAGCGCGGAATCCACAGGCGAGCGGAGGCTAAAGCAATAGGACATTGATTAATTGCACGCGCTCTACAGTCCAACCTGCAGGATTAGGCTCATGTGAAAATTATCAGCGGCAAATAAAGGCAAAATATTCCCTCTGCTGCCTTATGGGCCAAAGGGACCTGAGAAACATTAAATGCACATTACTGGGCAGAGGTACATTAGAGCTGCTAGCGTTTAGTAGACTAATATCTGATGAGTGCATTATGTTTTCATACCTGCTTCCCAGTCATATGCAAATGCTTGTTAGAATACATTTCCTATTTATGAATTTGTTCTTCTTTACAAACAAGTGTCCTTGGAGTCAGAAGCAGCAGTTAACCTATGTCCATACCACTCTGTGCGACCCAAGGGGCAACTTCAGCCCTTTAGTGAGTCTTTATGTTAAAGATAAGCAAAGCCAGGGAAATAAAACTTCCTTTAATTAGTTTTCTAACATATGGCTGCCTCCTGGGTCTGTTAAAGGGGGCCATTTACCCTGAAATACACTGAAATAATTTGCAGTTGGTCTACATTTATTTCTAGTGGGATTATGTTCTTAATTAATTGCCCCAGGATTCGGCCTTTTTCAGCAGGATTCGGCCGAATCCTTTTGCTCTGGTGAACAGAATCCTAATTTGAATATGTAAATTGGGGTGGAAACCGAAATCACGTGACTTTTTGTCACAATCAAGGATTCAGCCGAATCTTTCGCGAAGGATTCGGGGCATCTCTATTTCTGCAAAGCATCACCTGGTTGCCAGGGTTTATTTCGATCCAAAGAATAAACATTAAATACAACAGCAAAGCATCTTGAATGAGAATGAGGCAGAACTAGATAAGTACTACTATAGTTTATATAAACAAGCTGATGTGTAGCCATGGGGGCAGCCATTCAAGCACAGGATACACAGTAGATAACAGATAAGTACTACTATAGTTTATATAAACAAGCTGATGTGTAGCCATGGGGGCAGCCTTTCAAGCACAGGATACACAGTAGATAACAGATAAGTACTACTATAGCTTATATAAACAAGCTGCTGTGTAGACATGGGGGCAGCCATTCAAGCACAGGATACACAGTAGATAACAGATAAGTACTACTATAGTTTATATAAATAAGCTGATGTGTAGCCATGGGGGCAGCCATTCAAGCACAGGATACACAGTAGATAACAGATAAGTACTACTATAGCTTATATAAACAAGCTGCTGTGTAGCCATGGGGCAGCCATTCAAGCACAGGATACACAGTAGATAACAGATAAGTACTAAGTTTATATAAACAATGGAGGAAATTGAAAAAAGGCTTTATGGCACAGGTTAAATAGTGGATAACCGATAACAACCATTACAGAGCTTATCTGCGATCTGCTGTGTAACCTGAGCCTTTTCTCCTTTGAATGGCTGCCCCCATTGCTACACAGCAGCTTGTTTATATAAACTATAGTAGTGTTTCTGAAGCACACAGCGTTTTTACCAGTGCAAGGCAACACTGCACTGGAGGGGTTGAACTTGATGGACTTTGTCTTTTTTCAACCCAATTTAACTATGTAACTATGTAACTATGTAACTGCATTATATTTTTATTACTTTAAAACACTTTCATTTTTTGATTTTACTGTTCCTTTAATCCTTATTGCAGACAAAACAATCCTGCTTGGTTCTTGTAATGTTTAAATGATTTTTAGTAGATGTCAAGTACACAGATCCAAATAATATAAAGATCCCTTATCAGGAAAACCCCAGGCCCTGAGCATTCTGGATAACAGGTCCCATACCTGTATTTACATACTATTCTTCAGCAGTCCTGTAGCTGCATTAAACCTGACTCTTGCTTTTCTCACTCACAACTCTTGTAATCCATTAAACCTAAATAAAAAAATGCATTTCTCTCTTTGCATTGGATCACGCGTCACTTATTCACAGAACTGGTCTTTTGTTCCCTTCTGCTTGTTTTGGCCCCAGGATTACTTAACATTCGCTCGTGTTTTTTGGCTTTTGTGATTCTTCTAATCTTTGCCAGAAGGCAGTTTTTCATATATTCCTTACAATTTACAATTGCTTATATCCGTGCGCTCCCCTCCAAATCTCAGCCCGTAGATACAGCGCGGCTTTTGTTACCAGATGGGCTCGCAATATTACTTTTTAGCTTCAATTTTACAAATCTCCCTGGCACGCTCGTGAAACGTAACGCACTCCTAAGCTAAACATTTAAATGTAAAAGAGAAAAAATTTGATTTCAATTAAAAAGGGAAGGGGAAAAAACTGTAACTGTTACCACTGATCTCACCATGGCAACCAGAATTCGTCATTGAGAGACCGGTCAACTTTTCATATTCCCTGCAGGTTAATTAAAAAATATTAAAAAAAAAAGACTATATAGAGCCAAGGAAAATAACTTTTCTTCTAAAATGGCAGTAAATGGTGTGTTTCATAAATTTTTATTGTATGAAATGGAGTGCAGAGTCGGGGCTTTAATGGCCGGGCCTCACTTTGCTTTAGGGAATTCCTAAAATGTAACTTAACTGTAACAATCGGATCCAGATCTAGAAATTGCTGATAGCTTAATTTGGCTCACTCAGACGGCACATGAGCCTCGCCGCTCCGAGAAACAAATCCTTTTCCGCCTTCTATTACGCAGACATTTTGGCAGATTTAAATCTGATGGTTCATTTGCAAAAAAAATCTTTTTTCTTTTCCCCCTCCTCAACAGTTTAAACACCTGCGTGACTTAATTGAGTCCATTTCGGGTGAGGGTAGAATAAATGGAAGCTGATAAAGAGACATACAGAATGTTTCTTAAAGGGATACTGTCATGGGAAAAGGTTTTTTTCAAAATGCATCAGTTAATAGTGCTGCTCCAGCAGACTTCTGCACTGAAATCCATTTCTCAAAAGAGCAAATGGATATTTTTATATTTAATTTTGATAAATGACATGGGGCTAGACAGTCATTGTCCCAGGTGCCCTCAGTCATGTGACTTGTGCTCTGATAAACTTCAGTCACTCTTTACTGTTGTACTTCAAGTTGGAGTGATATCACCCCCTCCCTTCTCCGCCCATCAGCAGAACAATGGGAAGGTAACCAGATAACAGCTGCCTGGTAGATCTAAGAACAACACTCAATAGTAAAATCCAGGTCCCCCTGCAACTCCTTCAGTTACATTGAGTAGTAGAAACAACCTGCCAGAAAGCGGTTCCATCCTAAAGTGCTGGCTCTTTCTGAAATCACATGACCAGGCAAAATGACCTGAGATGCACCTACACACCAATATTACAACTAAAAAAATTACACTTGCTGGGTTAGGAATTACATTTTACATGGCAGAGTGAATTATTTGCAGTGTAATTTAGAAATAAAAACTACACCATAAAAAATCAGAAAGAGACATACAGAACAGGACATACAGAATCCCTTTAAGATAATTGCCAGTTTGCTGCTTTTTTTCTCTTTTTTTGGTTTGCAGAAGATTTTGAATTTGTTTTTTAAGGATTTATATAATCCTTCTGGGTAGTCCCAAACACCTTCAATACTTGAACAAGAATGGGAAAAAGACCCTCCTGTATATTTTAGGATTTATTGGGTTCTATGTTCCAGCAGTGAATCAGGTTTGGAATAAAACAGACTCCTACTGAGTGCAGTCCATCTCTTATTTTATTTCCTGACCAAGATAGGAAATGAGGCTGCGCCTTTCCAAAGGGGGATCAGTGGAAGCAGATCACACAGACATGTTTCAGGGGCTCAGGCATTAATGTCTAGCAGCCAAGTCCTTCTCTGGACTGTTTTCAGCTGTTTCGGGTTGCAGTTCAACCTCCCATAGGTCTCTGCATGCCCATCACTTAGTAACTTGTTAATCGGCCTTTTCTCTTTTTATCTGTTGTTCACTCTCCAATCTAAAAACGTTTTTTTAAAATTGCAAGCTCTTTCGGGCAGGGCCATCTTCACTTTTTGTATCTGTTATTATAGAGCGCTGCAGAATATGTTGGCGCTCTAAAGGTGGCCATCGACGTAGACATCGCCAAACGAGCCGATCTCTCCCCGATATGCCCCTAGGGCCCAACGATTGGATCAGAACGGAGACCAAATGGGCGGTTAGATCGCGGGACCGCATCAATGAAAAGATTTGGAACGGGATCTCCTACCCTGTCTGATCGGCATCTGACCGACTTTCGGGCAGATATCGATCGGGAAAGCCCGTCGTGGGCTCTACACACGTCCCGTGGTTTGTCGGCAGCTTTTATCGGCCCATGTATGGGGCCTTAAAAACATATAATGAAGTGCTCTCTAGTAACAAAGGCAACCAGAATGCCTTCTCCAGTGCATCTTCCTGTTTATCTTTTCGAGCCACTGTTTTTTTTTTTTAGCTCATTGAGTTAAAGGAGAACTAAACCCTGCAAACGAATACGATTAGAAATGCCATATTTTTATATACTTAACTCCCTGCCCCAGACTGAAGGTTTAGCAGCCCTACAACAGTAATGAGCCGAGCCTTTAAAGTTGCTGCAGGGCTAATTATGCAAATTACACATGTTTATGAGCTGTCGTAATGATGATCTAAATTTGTAACTAATTGGACTTGCCTCTTGGCTCTTATCTGTTATATATACATTGTATATCAGGGGTCCCCAGCTGTTATTACTTGTGAGCAAGATTTAGATGTAAAAAGAGCTGGGGAGCAACACAAGCATTAAAAATGTTCCTGGGTGGTTCAAATATCTGCTGCTGTTGGCCATTTGGTAGCCCTTTTGTGGACTAACAGCCTACTGGAGGCTCTGTATGACAGTACAACCAAAAATTGCCTCCAAGCCAGAAATTCAAAAATAAGGCCCTGCTTTGAGGCCACTGGGAGCAACATCCAAGGGGTTGGTGACCAATGTGTTGGTAATCAGCTACTGATTAGGGATCACTATGGTATACTGTGTGTTAGTGTCTAAGCTCAGGAACTGGCAACAACACGGAGCATATGCAGTGATTCAGCAGAAGATGGGGGGCTCCTGGGGGGTATTTTTGGAGGCAAAGATCTTAACTGCAAAAGGGCTGTGGATGCCTTGGACTGGTCCCCCAACTCCAAAGCATAATGTGCAGCTCTACGTCTTTGAATTATTTGCAGTGTAAACTGTGTAATTTAGAAACAAAAACGACATCACTCTACAAAATAACATTTATTTCCTGAACCAGCAAGTGTATTTTTTTAGTTGTAATATTGGTGTGTAGGTGCATCTCGGGTCATTTTGCCTGGTCATGTGATTTCAGAAAGAGCCAGCACTTTAGGATGGAACTGCTTTCTGGCAGGCTGTTGTTTCTCCTACTCAAATGTAACTGAATTTGTCTCAGTGGGACTTGGATTTTACAATTGAGTGCTGTTCTTAGATCTACCAGGCAGCTATCTGGTTACCTTCCCATTGTTCTGTTGTTAGGCTGCTTGGGGGGGGGAGGGAAGTGTTTTCACTCCAAATTGCAGCTCGGCAGCAAAGAGTGACTGAAGTTTATCAGCGCACAAGTCACATTACTGGGGGCAGCTGGAAAACTGACCCTATGTCTAGCCCCATGTCAGATTTCAAAATTCTCTTTTGAGAAACTGATTTCAGTGCAGAATTCTGCTGGAGCAGCACTATTAAAGGAAAACTATACCCCCAAAATGAATACTTCGTTTATATCATATTAAGTGGCATATTAAAAGAATCTTATCAAACTGGAATATATGAGTAAATATTGCCCTTTTACATCACTTGCCTTGAGCCACCATTTCGTGATGGTCTGTGTGCTGCCTCAGAGATCACCTGACCAGAAATACTGCAGCTCTAACTGTAACAGGAAGAAGTGTGGAAGCAAAAGACACAACTCTGTTAATTGGCTCACATGACCTAACAAGTATGTTTTGTTTGGTATGTTTGTGTGCACAGTGAATCGTACGATCCCAGGGGGGCCCTTATTTTTTAAATTAGCAATTTTCTATTTATGATTACCCAATGGCACATTCTACTGAAAAAGTATATTATTATGAAAATGGTTTATTTACAAGAAACAGAGTTTTACATATAAGCTGTTTTATGCAATATCATTTTAAAGAGAACTACATTGTTTGGGGGGGGGGTATAGTTTTCTGTTAACTGATGCATTTTAAAGAAAACATTTTTCCTATGACTGTATCCCTTTAAGCTTTAGTGTTTCCTTAAAGGAATACTGTCATTGGCAAAAAATGTTTTTAGAAAGGTACAAATAGATACTGGTTTTAAAAGTACAGGAGGAGGTAATAACCACCCTGACATGGTGGAATACAGATAAGAAAGACTGCAGGCAAAAGTATCCTGTCTTAGAAGGTCTCCCGTAACCATACCTCCCAACATTTTGGAAGTAAAAAGAGGGACACATTTTTTTTTCCCCATGTAGTGTAGGGAATAGTTTTGACCACACCCATTTTTGTGGCCACACCCCCTAATTACAATGTTCATTTTACAAAATTTGTCAGGTTATGAAAATATTTCTCCTTATCTAAACTGTTATTTTGTATCTCAAAATTGTTACAAAGTATCTTATTTGAACCTGTTAGCTGTTCTGTGCTCTCTGCCAAAAGCCAATTAAGTGAGAAACTTTGTTTCTTTTTCTGGCTGTTTAGTGCAGAGAAAGTAGGGACTTTCCAGTACAAATGAGGGACTGCGGGTTGAGCTGTCAAAAGAGGGACTGTCCCTCCGAAAAAGGGACAGTTGGGAGGTATGCCCGTAACTGATAATAGTACAGCAATGTACATCTGGAACCGGCCAATAATATAATTTCACTGAATGTTCATAACAAAATAAAGTAAATGTGATTAATAATAATTAATGCTTCTAAACTTGGCACATTGGCTATAAATGGGTCATTGTTATAACTGACCGCACATAGACACATATGAACACAATGGAGATTTGAAGCCGGGTACTTGCCGTTTGCTCAATACAATAAACATTACTTTCCCTCTTTGGGTTGTGATAATTGCACATTGCAGTTGGTGCTAATCTTGCTATTATACCAATATGTAGTGTTAATAGGAGCAGGTCTTTGCTGCGTACTTTCCACCTATTATAAAGTCTATTTCTATAGGCTCGATGATGGTGCCCATGTCCAAGATCCACCATATTCTCCTCCAGGGCTTTCTATGCGCAATGGTTGATGGGCAATAGCTATAGATAAGTCACGGTTACATACACATACAGGGAATGAGATGCTACTCTACTGCTTTCATAGTCATAGATAAGCAAATCAACTAGCCTGTTTAGGGTGAGACAGGCTAAAATGAGCCAAAAAGCCCTTCATATGCAGCGTAAGGCCTTCTGAAAACAGAAGGTATTTTCTTGGCTCGTACCATATACATAGCACTGCCTTTATACTAAGAATGAGATTTTAACGCTTTCATAAGGCATTATGGGCAGAGACATGCAAATAACTCCTATGGCCAACTACAGTATGCATCCAGAACTGCTGGTTGTGTCGCACAGATACAGCCTAATGGTTCAGAGGTTGCAGACAGCCTGTTTCGCTCTTGTCAGATATCATCAGTATAAGATATTGGAACATGGCTTCTGAGTGGGTAGGACTTGTGGAGTAGGGAAGCCGAGAACCTAGCCTGGTTAGGGTGAGACAGAGATATATATATATATTTATCTCTGTTTCACCCTAACCAGGCTAGGTTCTCGGCTTCCCTACTCCACAAGTCCTACCCACTCAGAAGCCATGTTCCAATATCTTATACTGATGATATCTGACAATATATATATATATTTTTTTTTTTTTTTTTGGCTCCTTTTAGCTGTCTCACCCTAACCAGGCTAGGTTCTCGGCTTCACTACTCCACAAGTATCTCCACCCATAATGCCTTATGTGAGAGTTAAACTCTCGTTTTTGGTATTAAAGGAGGATGAAAGCTACTGAAGCGGGTTGTTGCCAATAGATTAGCAACAATAGTGCAAGCTATAACATTATATTCTGTAGAATGCTTTACCATACCTTAGTTAACCGATCTAAAAGCTCTGTTTAGGATAGCAGCTGCCATATTAGCTTGGTGTGACATCACTTCCTGCCTGAGTCTCTCCCTGCTTGCTCATAGCTTTGGGCTCAGATTACAGCAGAGGAGGGGGGGAGGAGCAAACTGAGCATGCTCAAGCCCTAGCCCTGGAAGTTTAAGCTGAAAACAGGAAGTCTGATACAGAAGCCCATGAGTACACAATAGAAGGAAAGAAATGTGCTGTTTCTTTTGACAGAGGACTCAGAGCAGCATTACTTTGAGGGTTTACTGGTGTATTTATATAGACCTTTCTGACAAAGCCGCAGGTAGCGGCGAAACAGCCGTCGAGGTACAGCGCTGCAAGGGGAATTGTGGTATCCAGCTTCCCTTTTCTCTATTGAGGATGATGCGCATTAGGTGTACAAGTGACTGTGAGATTCGGATGTGAGTATGGAGCGTTGAGCATTCGGTGTGGGAGGTGATCCATTACGGTCAGTATCTTTTCTATTCTGCATAGCGGCCTGCTAAAGAGCGGTGGGACGAATACGATTACATAGCGATTGCTATACCACCAAAACACCGGGATCCGGATGTCCATTGGATATGCATAGGGGATATTTCCCCCTCTAGTGCCTATGTTCTTACCAATTAGACTGAATCACTTTGGGCACCAAAGAGTTAATCCCACACCGGCTCCGCCCTCACATGCCGTTTTATATCCTGATATCTTATTATTCATAATCAGAACTGGATTAATCACCTTTTCTACCATCAAATTGAGTACCCTATTGGCGACTTATATTACAGCCGTGACGACTCATCGCTCTCCTCATCCCACGAATACTTAATCACGGATTTATCTTGATTGAGTTGGTTGCAACCGAAATATATTGGAGGCTTCTTTTTGCGTGCACGTAGCCTCTTTTACTGTATTATATATAATATGTGCAAATTAGGGATAATGGGATCCGTTTTGATTGCTGCTGAAAAATCGCCAGCGTAAAAACACACGCGGCAATCTTTTTTTCTATTGTCGCTCGAAATCGCCTAGCGAGGCAATTTCGAGCGACAGTAGAGAAAAGATCGCCGCGTGTGTTTTTACGCTGGCGATTTTTCGCGATTCCCCATAGACGCCAGTGCAAAAGTTTCCCCAGCGATTGCGGCTTAAAAGTCGCGGCGAAAAGTCGCCGCGAGTCAAATCGCGGCGCTATCGCCTAGTCTGGCCTTAGCCTTAGTCAAGCTGTTTGTTGACAAGTAGTGATGTGTGAACCTGTCCCGTTTCACTTCGCCGAAAAACTCGCAAATCTCCGAACCAATTTGCGAAACATATTGGTCAATGGGCGTTGAAATTATTTTGACGCTCGTCAATTTTTTACGCACACAACAATTTTTACTCGCGCAACTCTTTTTTGTCCAAATGAATTTTGTTAAAAAGCCAATGGCCGGCAAAATTTTTACACGCGGCAATTTTTATGTGCGCAACTTTTATTGTCACAGCAGATTTTTCCGTGGCAAATTTTTTCAGCAGTTTCACGAAAAAATTCACAGGTGGTGCAGTGCGAAAATTTGCCGCAAATCCATGCCTGGCTAATAAATTCCACAATCACTACTGACAAGTATCTAGAGATCTAGTGGTCACCAGCTAATGGTCTATTGGTAGATTCCGATCTACCTTTGGACCCCCCTGGATAAGGACAAAAAAGTCGCCATAAGAAAAAACGCCCAGTGACTAATGCAGTTAGAGAGGACAAAATAGTTTTTGCGCACGTAAAATTATCGCGTGTAGAAATGCCCATTGACTTCAATGCATTTCGCAAAATTTTGCTGTTTCGCAATTTTCTTTCTTTTTTTTTTTTTTAGCAGTTTTGCAAATTTTTCAGCGAAGTTAAACGGGACAGATTTACTCATCACTACTCCTAATGCCAGCGTTGCACGACCCCATTTTTCAAACATCATTTCTATAAAGGCGTCCGTTTGATTGGGTTGCCCGTCTGTGTTAATGTTGTTTTTCCAGTCAGACTGTGTTTATTTCTCATTGGCAATGGCTTCACACTTCACATTCCTGGAAACATCTACATTGACATGTCAGAAATTACGCAGCTTAGCGCATTATTGGTAAATGCATTATGTATGTGCAGGGGCTCCGAGTTCAATGTTTAGTCTGCAATCCAGACATTTGCTTCATACTATGCTCCATCCGTACTTGTGTTGTCAGACTTAATTTAGTTGCAGCAATGTTTTTAGAAGTATATTCTATTAGACTTTAAGCACCTACATTGTTTGCTTCCTCTTCCAATGTTCACTTGGAAAATCTCAATGAAAAGTTGTACATTGTTTTTGGCTTCTGTACCAGCCCAAGGCAACCACAGCTAGGGTTGCCCTCCGGCCTATCCGGTAAAAAACACCTGCCGGGGCTGGTATTACCAATTTATCGGCGTCCTTAGCCCGGCCCCAATCCGCTCAAAACTTACCTTTTTTTGCCTCCTTCTGGTCATTGCATTCTGTGGATCTGCCCCTTTTTACATTGTCCGCCCCTTTTTACATCAAGCCCCACCCCTTTTGCGCCAGGCCCGTCCTTTTGTTCCTGCCCCCACCACCGGCCGGAGGAAATTTTTATTATAAGGTGGCAACCCTAACCAAAGCCCTTTAGCAGTAAAGATCTTTGTCTCCAAAGATGCCCCAGTAGCTCCCCATCTTCTTTTCTGCTGCTTCACTGCACATGCTCTGTGCTGCTGTCACTTACTGAGCTTAGGGACCCACTCACAATATACTGTACACATAGAATAGAATGTCACAATATGAGGCTGATTAATAATTAATACAGATAATTACTACATGGCAACACAGAAACACAGTGCAATTAGCATCAGAATTTAAAGGGATCCTGTCATCGGAAAACATATTTTTTTACGAAATGCATCAGTTAATAGTGCTACTCAAGCAGAATTCAGCACTGAAATCCATTTCTCAATAGAGCAAACAGGTTTTTTTATATTCAAATTTGAAATCTGACATGGGGCTAGACATTTGTTTCCCAGCTGCCCCTGGTTATGTGACTTGTGGCTGCACTTTAGGAAAGAAATGCTTTCTGGCAGGCTGCTCTTTTTCCATTTCAATGTAATCAAATGTGTGGGACATGGGTTTTTACTATTGAGTGTTGTTCTTAGATCTACCAGGCAGCTGTTATGTGTTAGGGAGATGTTACCTTCTGGTTCTTTTGTTAGGCTGCTGGGGTGGAAGGGATGGGGTGATATCACTCCAACTTGCAGTAAAGAGTGATTGAAGTTTATCAGAGCACAAGTCACATGACTTGGGGGAGCTGGGAAATTGACAATATGTCTAGCCCCATGTCAGATTTCAAAATTAAATATAAAAAAATCTGTTTGCTCTTTTGAGAAATTGATTTCATTGCAGAATTCTGCTGGAGCCGCACTATTAACGGATTCATTTTGTCCCCATGACCGTATCCCTTTAATAATCAGCCCTGTAGCATCAGCTTATATTACAGCCAGGGAAGCTCATTTTCTGCTGGATAATTAGTGACGAGCCCTAAGCTGAGCTTCTCAACAGCCAATCAGAGCCCACTGAGCATGTGAGTGTCACAGACACTTTCCAAGATGGTGACCCCCTGTGACAAGTTTGAAGTCCTGGATCATTGCTGCTATTGACAAGCTGAAACTTTAGCCTCGTGCAATAAGCTCACTATATAAAATATGGTATTTTTATCCATATTCATTTTTAGGATTTAGTTCTCCTTTAAGAGGTGGATCAGTGGGTTTGTTTGTAATAGGGATGCACCGAATCCAGGATTCGGTTCGGGATTCGGCCAGGTTTCTGCCTTTTTCAGCAGGATTCGGATTCGGCCGATTCTTTCTGCCAAGTCAATCCAAATTAGGGGCGGGAGGGAAATTGCATGACTTTTTGTCAGAAAACAAGGAAGTAAAAAAATGTTTTACCCTTCCCACCCCTAATTTGCATATGCAAATTGGTTCGGTATTCAGCCGAATCTTTCGTGAAGGATTCGAAGGGTTCAGCCGAATCCAAAATAGTGGATTTGGTGCATCCCTAGTTTGTAACCTATACATTATGTTCTGTTGTATTTCAGTCATTGTTAGCAGACTGACTGTCTGTTTTCATGGGTTCCAGTGAGTATTCGACTTAAACGCCTGGTATTTTGTTCTGACTTTACTTTTCCTGCAAGCGGATTAGTATCATCCTTTTTAACAGTGCGACTGTAACCCCCTGAGGCCCAGCAAAGCCGTATTAGAACTCTCTCTCTTTGTTTACAGGGTTACGGCTGCTTTTATAGTTTGTCCTGCAGCTCAGGTAGGAATGATATTCAAACATGATCAATATGCGTAACAGCAGGATGAATCCGGGCCTCAAATTAGGATTCCTGAACACGTTGTTATGGCTTGAAATATACACGCGTCCTCCGCTGCATCTCCCTGTTATAAAGTAGCACCTCCAATGAGAATTGTTACATGTCACCCAACATCTGTCGTGATAAGGCTGGATGTAAATATCACTCGCCGGCCTTTATGGCCAAATGTGAATTTTCCACACACTCTTTTATGACATCTTGTCACAACACGTGGAATAAATCTCCGGCGCTTTCCCTTTTTTTATTTTTAAAGCAGTCGTTCTCGATATCTCGAGATACAGAAACTGGGAAACTTTTCAAAATGTTAATCTTCCCCCAAATCCTTCAGAAAGGAATTTATCAGGTTGTTATTGTCTCATTCTTGCTTGTTGCTGTCTCTGGCGGGGATGATATTGTCTCATTCTTGCTTGTTGCTGTCTCTGGCGAGGATGATATTGTCTCATTCTTGCTTGTTGCCGTCTCTGGTGGGGATGATATTGTCTCATTCTTGCTTGTTGTTGTCTCTGGCGGGGATGATATTGTCTCATTCTTGCTTGTTGCTGTCTCTGGCGGGGTGATATTGTCTCATTCTTGCTTGTTGCCGTCTCTGGTGGGGATGATATTGTCTCATTCTTGCTTGTTGCTGTCTCTGGCGGGGTGATATTGTCTCATTCTTGCTTGTTGCTGTCTCTGGCGAGGATGATATTGTCTCATTCTTGCTTGTTGCTGTCTCTGGCAGGATGATACTGTCTCATTCTTGCTTGTTGCTGTCTCTGGCAGGATGATATTGTCTCATTCTTGCTTGTTGCTGTCTCTGGCGAGGATGATATTGTCTCATTCTTGCTTTTTGCTGTCTCTGGCGAGGATGATATTGTCTCATTCTTGCTTGTTGCTGTCTCTGGCAGGATGATACTGTCTCATTCTTGCTTGTTGCTGTCTCTGGCTGGGATGATATTGTCTCATTCTTGCTTGTTGCTGTCTCTGGCGAGGATGATATTGTCTCATTCTTGCTTGTTGCTGTCTCTGGCTGGGATGATATTGTCTCATTCATGCTTGTTGCTGTCTTTTGCGAGGATGATACTGTCTCATTCTTGCTTGTTGCTGTCTCTGGCGGGGATGATATTGTCTCATTCTTGCTTGTTGCTGTCTCTGGCGGGGATGATATTGTCTCATTCTTGCTTGTTGCTGTCTCTGGCGGGGATGATATTGTCTCATTCTTGCTTGTTGCTGTCTCTGGCGGGGATGATATTGTCTCATTCTTGCTTGTTGCTGTCACTGGCCGGGTGATATTGTCTCATTCTTGCTTGTTGCTGTCTCTGGCTGGGATGATATTGTCTCATTCATGCTTGTTGCTGTCTTTTGCGAGGATGATATTGTCTCATTCTTGCTTGTTGCTGTCTCTGGCTGGGATGATATTGTCTCATTCATGCTTGTTGCTGTCTTTTGCGAGGATGATATAGTCTCATTCTTGCTTGTTGCTGTCACTGGCCGGGTGATATTGTCTCATTCTTGCTTGTTGCTGTCTCTGGCAGGATGATAGTGTCTCATTCTTGCTTGTTGCTGTCTCTGGCGGGGATGATATTGTCTCATTCATGCTTGTTGCTGTGTCTGGTGGGGATTATATTGTCTTGTTCTAGCTTGTTGCTGTCTCTTGGAGGATGATATTGTCTCATTCTTGCTTGTCGCTGTCTAAGAGTCTTGTTCTCCTTGAGCTGCAGTATGTGTTACAGGCTTAGGGGAAGAATCCCTTGCTAACAGGTCTCGCACAGATTCATTAGCAGAGAGCTGCAGGCTACCAGGCCCCTGACATTGTAGTTGGGAAATGTACAAAGTCGTATCGCACACTCTTAGTGAAGGAAAAAAACATTTTTATTTACAGAATAGAAAAATCACATGATGTATTGCCCTACTCGTTTCGACTGTAACATGGTCTTCATCAGGGGCACAAAAATGAAAACAGTAAAAAGGCAGAACAAGCTGTATAAAAGTAACTATCTTTATACCTTACTCACTATCGAGTGACAAGAAGACCCTCGGCAAGCTTTTCGACGCATACGTTCGCATTAACAGACAGAGACCAGTTGAAGCATACCATTTGAAAACTGAAAAGAGGGACAAAAACCTGTGCCCCGCTCATGTGATGATTTTTTGACCACACCCATTTTATGGCCACACCCCCTAATTAGTGATGTGCGGGTTGGGATTCCCCCGACTCTAACCCGCCCTCCCTTAGCCCACGCCGACACGCTGCCGGGTTTCTTTAATAGACCCGCGCGACCTGCCCCACTGATGACATCACAAAAGGGGTGGGGCGAGCAGGCGCAGCGTCTATAAAAGACGAACCAGAAAGTTGGAAGCCGCCATTTGGCGGCCGGCGGGGAGAGCAGGAGAAAAGCTCAACCCGCACCCACATTGCTGCTATTGACAAGCTGAAACTTTAGCCTCGCGCAATAAGTTCACTATATAAAATATGGCATCTTTAGCCCTATCCATTTTAGGGGTTAGTTCTCCTTTAATTACTGTTTAAATATTTTTTTAGTAGACTTAAGGCATGGGGGTCCAAATTATGGATAAAAAAAAAACCCTTATCTGTAAAAACCCCAGGTCCCAAGCATTCTGGATAACCAGTCCTATACCTGTATGGAGGAGCCTTGCACACACACACAGTTTTTTTTTCCTATGCACAATGTTGGGTTAAGATTGGAATGTTAGGAGTGCTTTGATTCCAGCTTGGCCAAGTCAGGTGAAACGTCCAGCCCTGTCCGCTTGGTTTAATAAGGAAAAAACTAAATTGCACCCCATCTTCTCTCTCCCCTTGTCCAGTGTACCTAATCTAAATATGGATTCCAGCAGGAAAACTCTATTTCTGCTGACAAAGGGGACATGTAGTCCTACAGTCTTTAGTAAAATATATGGCTAATAGTATCTGGGCAACGTTCCAACATCTGATTTTCAAGCTTAGGTTATGAATATGAAGTCCTTTGTCCACAGCATTCTGCATTCAGGCAGGTAGCCTCCTTAGTTTGCAAACCCAGAAATTCCAGCTTTTACGTTGTTTTAGTGGACCATAACTTGCCTTGAGAAACCCAAGACAAATAATTAATTGGAGAAATTTATACAAATAATATATTAAGTTACATTAAAGAAAAGGAACATGTTATATACAAATGCATCTCCTGCCATGCTCGGCTAGAACTTTGTGTATACTCCTCATTAGTAATGGAACAGGAGCGTATTGCAGGCTTTTTGGGAGCACAGAGGTCCCTTCTTCAGGACTGGGTTAATTGCAAAAGCGCAATCTGCTTAGATCTGTTTAATGGCCAACTCATGATATTTTATCTGCTACTTTCCAGCAGTCGGAGCTCTGAACTGAAATGCACTTCATTTTTTTTTTTTACGTAGAGCCGTACTAAGAATATTTCGGCAATATAAAAAAAAAACTGTTGATAGATCATTTGAGTTGTAACTTTATTGAATGAAGCATATTCAGGGCCACACAGAGCCGACACCGGAGTTTAACTGCTGTCACCTGCTTCAGATTTCAGATCAATTGTAGTTCAGCAATATCTAGAGGGCCCTCGGCTCTAATTACCTGTAATGACTAATCTGTAGGTAGCCCTTACCTGTTTAAAAGCAGACAATTTATTGGATACTATTGGTTGCAGACTTCCTGCTTTTTGTTGCATACAGAATATATATATATATATATATATATATATATATATATATATATATATATATATATATATATATATATATATATATATATATATATAAAATACACAAAAGCCATATTATATCCTTCTAAACGGTGAGTTCTGATGTCATTTCTGTCACATGACTCACTGAAACTTGTGTATTATAATAAATAAAGTACCCCCAGTTGCAAAATATGAGGATATTAGAAGTTACCTCGGAGTTCCATGACCTATATAAAAACATTTGGCCTCATGCTTTTATATGGTCATGAAACTCCTCGGTAACTTTTATAATATCCTTATAATTTACAAGAGGTCGTACTTTATTCACTATATAATAGAGATAGATAAAATATAAAAGTCACAATACTAGGCTAATATTGATGTGCGGGTCGGGATTTCCCCCCAAATTACAGAAAGATCCGTTATTAGGTCCGGTGCATTCTGGATAAATGGTCGCTTACCTGTACCTCTACAATAACGCAACCCCAGTCAATTCCAATCCGTCTACTATATGGTCATCCAATATGTTGACAGCCACACCCTAATGTGTATAACATGTAGACAAGTGATGTGCGGGCACATCTGAAACCCACTGTCAGTTGGGTTTGGGCCGGCTCCTGCACAAAATTTGCATCCTAGCGACCTAGCACTGCCGGCTTCTGGCACCTAAATTTATATACTTGCGCCAGCCCCCGCCTCTTTTATGACATGAGGCAGGTGCATCCTATAAATAAGGATGCACCGAATCCAGGATTCGGTTCAGGATTCAGCCTTTTTCAGCAGGATTCGAACGTATCCTTCTGCCCAGACCAACCGAATCTGAATCCTAATTTGCATACGCAAATTATGGACAGGAAGGGAAATCGTGTGACTTTTTGTCACAAAACAAGGAAGTTAAAAAAATTTTTTTCCCCTTCCCATACCGGATTTGGTTTGGTATTCAGTCGAATCTTTCGCTAAGGATTCAGGGGTTCGCCCGAATCCAAAATAGTGGATTTGGTGCATCCCTAATAAATAGACAGGGAACGCGGCCTGGGAGCAGGCGGGTTAGGATCGGGTGCAGATCTATAAATAGATGTGAGAACGGCAGCTTAGAATCATGTGCGGGTCTATAAATAGTTTGGGAACAGCGGACCTCGGAGAGCGGGTGGTTTGGATCGGGGTGCGGGTCAAGATTTTCTCGTCCCGCACACTACTAACTTAAGACACTAAAGTTACTTTCATGCCTGTCTTATACACCAAAGACCATGTTAGAGTCTCGAAGAGAAGCAAAATCATATTCCAAATGACATTTCTCTTCGTAAATCGCTTGTGTTGGCCCCAAGAAGCTTTGCTTTCTGCTGCCCTGTCGCCAGTCGGGTCCTTACACAGACCTTGCTAAATGTCAGCTCCGCTTCAGTACACGCTCACCCCTCCTGCTGAACTGTCGCCTTGCCGCAACACACTCCGTGGCAGGTTGAACACTCTAAATATGTAATTTGAGCGTGTCTTGCCCAGGCATTTTGAAGCAATCTTGTACTATCTAATTGCTTGTTTAAAAGCAGTGTTGTCCTTGAAACAGCTGTAGTAATTCCTAGTTACGAGCAAATTGAGCAACAGATAGATAATGGTAGTGATTTAATGTTCGGCTCAAGTAGCTCTGGATTGATCAGCGTATCTCTAAAAGGAACAGTTCAGTGTGAAAATAAAAACTGTGTAAATAGATAGGCTGTGCAAAATAAAAAATGTTGTAATATAGTTAGTTAGCCAAAAATGTAATGTATAAAGGCTGGAGTGACTGGATGTCTAATAAAACAGCCAGAATCCAACTTCCTGCTTTTCAGCTCTATAACTCTGAGTTAGTCAACGACTTGAAGGGGGGCCACATGGTACATTTCTGTTCAGTGAGTTTGTAATTGATCCTCAGCATTCAGCTCAGATTCAAAAGCAACATAAATGACCCATGTGGCCCCCCCTCAAGTCTCTGATTGGTTACTGCCTGGTAGCCAGGGTAACCAGTCAGTGTAAACCAAGAGAGCTGAAAAGCAGGAAGTAGTGTTAAGACTGACATGCTATACATTAAATCACTCCAGCCTTTATACATTACATTTTTGGCTAACTAACTATATTAGAAACATTTTTTATTTTGCACAGCCTATCTATTTACACAGTTTTTATTTTTACACTGTACAATTCCTTTAAGTCTGAACGTTCCTATAGATAGCAGACTGAGCTCTTCCATTTATATCGCTCTAATTGAAATTTTGGCACCTGTTTCATGCTAATTAGGATGTACAGTAATTACATAACCCTTCCAAGCAAGTATTGTCCCATGTGTCATCACTTTGGAATACTGGTATGGGATCCTTTATCCAGAAAGCTCTGAATTACGGAAAGGCCGACTTCCATAGACTCCATTATAATCAAATAATCCAAATTTAAAAAATGATTTCCTTTTTCTCTGTAATAATAAAACAGTAGCTTGTACTTGATCCCAACTAAGATATGATAAATCCTTATTGGAAGCAAAACCAGCCTATTGGCTTTATTTAATGTTTATATGATTTTCTAGTAGATTTAAGGTATGAAGATCCAAATTACAGAAAGATCCCCCTGGTCCCGAGCATTCTGAATAACAGGTCCCATAACAGTACCAGTATATAGGCAGACATCAGATACCTTTCATATATATGCACATTGGTGGTCAACTTCTTCCATGTCATGGGTCCATTTTAACAAGGGCTGTCCCTTTTTTACAAGGAAGAAACAGACTGGGGACAGGTCCATGTGGTTTAGGCATGATGTAAGTGGGTAACATCACTGAGTCATGACATCACTGAGTCATGACATCACTGAGTCATGACATCACTGAGTCATGGCATCACTGAGTCATGGCATCACTGAGTCATGGCATCACTGAGTCATGGCATCACTGAGTCATGGCATCACTGAGTCATGGCATCACTGAGTCATGGCATCACTGAGTCATGGCATCACTGAGTCATGGCATCACTGAGTCATGGCATCACTGAGTCATGGCATCACTGAGTCATGGCATCACTGAGTCATGGCATCACTGAGTCATGGCATCACTGAGTCATGGCATCACTGAGTCATGGCATCACTGAGTCATGGCATCACTGAGTCATGGCATCACTGAGTCATGGCATCACTGAGTCATGGCATCACTGAGTCATGGCATCACTGAGTCATGGCATCACTGAGTCATGGCATCACTGAGTCATGGCATCACTGAGTCATGGCATCACTGAGTCATGGCATCACTGAGTCGCTGAGTCGTGGCGTCGCTGAGTCGTGGCGTCGCTGAGTCGTGGCGTCGCTGAGTCGTGGCGTCGCTGAGTCGCTGAGTCATGACATCGCTTTGAATAACGGGGGAACGGATTCTCTTGCCAAGTCTTAGTATCTTGAGGGTCTTCAACACCCTTTGGAGTACTATATGCAACCTGTGGCCTTCCACTTGGATAGCTGTGCTGTAGCTAACACTAGTTCTTATGTCTAGCTGTTTTCTTCACTGTTTTTTTGTCTTATGCAGTGTATTGGAACAAAAATACTGTAGTACCTTGTACTTGATCCAAACTAAGATATAATGAATCCTTATTGTAAGCAATTCTGCATTGTTTCTGAAATAATCAAGTTTATATTCACTATTCCTCTCTCAGCATCTGTCTCTCTTCATTCTGTCTTCTTGCAGCAGTTGGGTGTCAGATGAATGATCCAATATATCTTATTGGGGGGGGGGGCTCCTTTCCTAGCAGATGTATTGGCGTTCACTCAAATAACTGATTCCAGTACAAACAAAATCTAAAAAAATAACTGCCTTTTGCACAAATCCTGCATGTAGAGAGACATGTCTGGTGATTTTAATAGAGTGAGCTCTAATACAACTTCTAGGAAAGGGAGCCCCCCTATAAGATATATTGGATCATTCATCTGACACCCAACTCCTGAATGAAGACAGAATGAGGAGAAACAGCTGCTGAGAGAGGGATAGTGAAGATACACTTGAAATGGTACAGACTTTTTAATGGATTGTATTTAGAAAGTTTATTTCATTATGCTGAAGCTTATATTAAATTTTCATTTTCGCGATCGTTCCCCTATAAGAGCTACCCTGTCCTTGGGTATTCTAATCTGGCACTGGCATCATTATGGGGGTCAGAGGTTAGCAGTCAGTCACTTGGAGGCGCCTAAGAAAGTTGGGGTTTAGTTCTCCTTTAAATTTTCAGTCCACCTAAGCCATTTCCATCCGTGCATACTTCTCCAGTGTGCGAGTAATGATTTTCTTTGCTATAGACCAATATTTTCACAGCCTTAACCACATTCAGAAATATCTTCTACCCGCCTTGCATGCAGCTGTGGACTTGTATGATACTATAGGGGGCTTATCTCAAGGCATGGAAATCCATCTGAGTAGGACACAACCCAATTATTGAAGGTGATGGTCCAGAGTTCCTGCCTGTTAAGTCTTTCTGGCATCTTACACGTTAATTGCTTTTAAATCCATTCAGGGAAGATATTGAATAAGTAATGTGCATGGAATCGATGCCTACGAGCTTCCAATAAAATCTTTCCCTTGCCTTCTTGCTCTTATTAATGCACAGTCTGATTCTTCCACTGATGCTTGCCCCCTTTTTTTATAGATATTCATCTTTAAAGGCCTTCTGTGTTATAGGATTTGTATATTATAGCTGCCTGGAAAATGTTCCACCGCCGGCATGCTAGCTATTAAAGCCCCAGAACAATCAAAGTGTGTACAGGAATGCACAGGTCTTAGGAAATCCGCTTTTCTTTCCCCCTTTTTTATTCATTCTGGAAACTTAATGACCTTCTAATCTCATTGACCATAAATCCCTTACTGTTCAAAGAGAACAAGGGCAAGAAAATACTGAACGATACAAGATCCTTCGAAAGATGGCTAAAGATGTGCAGTGCTTGCTAAATTCTTCATTTGCATGAACCTGAATGTACAGAAGATATATTACATGGCATTCCCCATCATATAGCTCTTTCCAGGCTACATATTGGGGAATTAATTAATGGCTCTTAATTAAAAGCAATTTCAACATATATTCGTAAAACAGGACAATCTCTGTGTATATGGCGGGGCCCTAAAATAAATTTGCTGTGGGGCCCAGTAACATCTAGTTACTCCACTGGTACTAAAAGAACAAATCAGACTATGTTCTGGCGGTGACCACAATCATGCGAAAGTTATGTCCGACGATACTAGTGATCATCATCCTTTGATGCAATACATGCAGAGAAATTATCAGAAATATTTTAACCTGTCCCATCAACTAAATGACCGATCGCCATGGTATGAAAAATGACTGGACAAATCCACACATGGTCTGAAAATAGTACAAAACTTGTTTTCATGCAACTTTATCTTTGCGTCTACTGAGTATAATTCCGTACTTGTTGGGCAGCAGTTTCATGTATAAGGTGAGTTAAGTAGTGGCTGGAGGGAGTAAATAAGTTGGGTGGTGGTCTAAGCTGAAAGGTGTGTAGACATCGTTGATGTGACTGAGGGGGACTAAGGCTGTTTGTGAGGTGTGCAGTATTAGACTGGGGTACTTGTTGCCCACCGGAGAACCATGAAACCAAAGACAGACCAGTGGCACCCTCAACAACATTCAACAATTCCTTCCCATCGTTCTCGTACTGCTCTTAACAGCCATAGGAGAAAAAGCTGGAGATGTCATTTGCTGCATATTTACAATTAAAGGAAGGGGCAGCACCCATCTCCCCTGTTATCCAGCCATGTCTGAGAGATAGCACAGGAATGCGACTCTGGTAGCAGATGTGAGCCTGGAGCTTTTCTTAATGTTCCACCAGATGCTTTGCTATATTTGTCTGTCTTCTGCTTCGGTTTATATTTTCGGAGCTGCATGTGTACATATTTCACTTGTTGTTTTGTAACTGGACGAATTGGATATCTTTTGAAAGGCGAGCGTGCCATTTTGGCCACAGCTATGTTATATACAGGCAAAAAATCGTGGCAGGAAAAAAAGCATCTATATGAGACTCGTTCTCTTTGTAAAACCAAGCAAATGGGGTGGGATACATGGCATACTAAGGCCTTAGTTATTCGCTTATTTGACTCACGATCTAAAGCAGTGGCTGTTGGGACTTATTTGGTTTATGAGGCTCTTCATTCTCTCTCTTGGCATTTGAAATTGGTGTATAAGCCATTCAGCCAAGAATGTTTAGGGTAGCAAATAAGTGTTCAGCCCCAATGCTCACCATAACTGACCTTCAAGCTGGGGTTCCAGAACTGTTTAGGACAGCAAATAGACATTCTCCCCAAATCTAACCATAAGTTACAGCACACTGGCACCATTTCATCCATTACTCTTGGCTCACGTAGAGTAGGATCAGTCCCACAGTTTGAGAGTGACTACTTTTTAACCCCTTGTGTTATTCATGCAGAGTCCTGCGTGGAACTTGAACGAGACCCGGACCCGAACTGCAACCCGCATATTTACCCACTTGGATCCACTACCCGACCCTGGCCCACAACTAGGGTTGCCACCCGCCCAGTATTTTACCGGCCTGGCCAGTAAAACACAGGCCGGGCCCGGTATTATTTGTAATACCGGCAATGAAGTTGCCGATAAATTAAAAAAAAAAAGCCCTTAGCCTGCCCCCAATTTGCTCAGAACTAACCTTTTTTTCAGCCTCCTGGCCATCGCACAATGTTGCTCCGTCCCCTTTTGCGTCACTGTATGTGGCTCCGCCCTTTTGCATCACAGGCCGCCCCTTTTATTCCCATCCCCCCACCAGCCAGTGAAAATTTTCAGAAAAGGTGGCAACCCTACCCGCAACTGTTGCTGCAAACCGGAAGTGACATAAAAAGTGGGCGGAAACAGAAAAAAGTTTTGTAAAATATTGATACTTGAACATAAGTTAAGAAATATAGATGAGACCCGCGACTCGCATCTATACCCGCACCCCCGAAAATCCTACCCTCATCCCGCTGGGTACCCACAAGTAGCGGATCCACTGCAGGACTCTTATTAGAAAGTCATTGGCTTCATAGTCCATTAAACCAGTTTTAACAACACTAACTAGTAGTTGCCCTGTCATATTTAAATCTGACTGCCGCCACATTAAGATTTCACAGGGCCTATTTACATCCCAGACGTTCCTGTGTGATTGGATGCTCTCTGTGCAATCAGGTGGGATAAGATTGCTTCTGCTTTTTTAATAGCTTGGGCCATCGAAATGATTGAGTACATGGGGCATTCAATTGCTTCCCGAGGAACGTAGCCATAATGAAGCCTTAATATTTCATTATGTCCATATCTCTCTGCAGACTTTACTTAATTCATCAATATAGATCAGTATTGTTGGCTAGTATTCCTATGCCCATTGTGTAGGTGACGTGCACATGCATTCACACAATGGGCCTTCAGCACAATAGAGAAAATATATACGGTATTTTGCCCATGCATTCATTCTTGTAAACAACTGCTAGAGGAATATGTAGGTTACACATTGTCTAATGTTGGGAAATATCAAGATTTATAGAAAATCAATTCTCTAAAACCCTTGTACTTACAGACTTCTTTACAAAGAATAGCTTGTTTATTATTTTTTTTCCTGTTCTGCTAGAGGGCACAACTGACTGAGGAATTCGGGAAGTAGAGCTGCTATACAGAATAGGGGCTCCTCTTAGAGAGGAAAGGGAACTAGCTAAAAAAGGACCTGCCTAACAGGAAAACTGCTTTAAGCTGGCCATAGAGTCAAGGATCCGATCATACGAATCGAGGATTCATACGATTTTCGGACCGTGTGGGGAGAGTCCCGACATTTTTCGTTCCATGAGGACCGGTTGTTTGGTCGATTGGACAGGTAAAAGATTACTGTCCTTTTACTACTTTATTTGATGTGAATGGATAGTGGCAGGTCGGGAGATGGGGGAAGTCCAATCGTTCGAGGTTTCGAACGATCGGATCTTTGCATCTATGGCCAGGAAGTCTGATTGTTCGAGGATTTGAATGATCGGATCTCTATGGCCTGCTTTAAGCTTCATTTGAATCCTCCAACAATCGGACTTCCCCATCTCCCGAGGATTCGAACATTCAGATCTTTGCATCCATTCGAACAATCGGACTTCCCCATCTCCCGACCTGCCACTAACCATTCGGATCAAATAAAGTAGAAAAGAACAGATCAGCCGATGTTCTGCCCCTGACAGCAATCCTACGAAAGTTATGTCCGACCAAAGCTGGTGACAGTCTCCCTCTGAAAATCGTACGATCGGAAATACATGCAGAGATATTACCCGCAGCCGACAGAAATCTTTTAACCTGTCCGATCAACCAAACGACCGATCTCCGTGGGACAAAAATGAAGGGACTCTCCGCACACGGTCCGAAAATCGTACGAATCTAAGTTTCGTACGATTGGATCTTTGCGTCTATGGCCAGCTTTAATTGCATATACAGGTAGTCTACCCTTAATGTTGGTACAGTTATGGTACAGGACCTGGTACCAGTGCTATATTTAGGTCCGGTGCCACCCTATTATGCTGGCACCCGAGGGCTACCTTCTAAAGTTTTCTCCTTAGGCATGGACCCTTGGATCAGGACAGACTGGCAATCTGTGGGTTCTGTTCAAATGCCAGAGGGACTACTATAAGGTGCCATAGAAAGTCACTATTTAGTGGGCTGATGGGGGCTGTTTTTGCCTCTGTGTCAGCTGATTGGGCCTCTGTGTACCTGAAATGCCAGGGTTTATTTTCATTCTCAGTCCAGACCTGCCTTGGATGCCTATTTATTAAAATGGTCCTGTCTGTTACCCTGAAGACTTCAAAAGGCTCTTGAGGAATGCTTACAGTTGTGATTTGAAATCTGGAGGGGTCCGTGTTGCCCATCACAGAATGAAAAACGTTTTTTTTGTTTCATTTTAAAGAATTTTTGAGGACCAAGTTCTTTTCATATTTCCATTTACTTTTGGTGCTGCCTTGGCAGAGGCATTTGTGCCAGAATGAATTAAGGTAGGACCTGCAGTGGTGGTTTGAAAATGATGCTTTAAGCTGGCCTTGCAGGTATGTCTAAAATAATGCTAATGTCTATGCTGGCTAGACAGTCCAGCCTATATATGTGTATTATGTATTAGTGGCCAATGTATGGTGTATCAGCAGATGAAGTGAACCTGTAGCTCTTCCTCATTTCTTGCTGTTCCACCCGAACGAACAGATCAAAAGAAAGGTGATATTACTCTGTATCAGTGGGAAGTTCTGGCCTTTTGCTTATGGCATGCTAGCGAGATTGTAGTGGGAGATTGTGGTCTTCCATGTGCCATTTAAAGCAATGGAATATTAACAGCCCCTTGTGCTAATGCATCGTGATAATTACCGGCAATAGCTTTAGGGTAAGGTCGCCTAGCGACTAATCGCCTCGTCTTTGCGACGACCAATCTCCCCGAATGCCTTAACTCTGTCTTGCGCCGGCTAAAATGAAAAATTGCCTGCGTCATGGCACACGCATTGCTTTGTATTCCGAAGTCGCCCGAGGTGGAAAAGTTAAAAAGAGGTAAGGCATTCTGGGAGATTGGTCGCCGCAAAGACGAGGCAATTAGTCGCCAGGCGATTAAATCTCCCCAAATCCCCCAGTGTGACCTTACCCTTACAGCCAGCAGAAAGGTTTCAACTTTATGATGATAAAGTGCTTAAGTTTCAGGGATTCTACACATTATCTCAACTTTGAGAATGGCCCACGTGCATGAACAGAGAAAGAAATAAACAAATCATATTGTTGGTGCGGCGGCATATTTATATTTTTAGTAGCGCTGTTTATTTTTCTGGTGGATATTATCTTAAACATCTACGTCTCGTGGCAGGTTAACAAGCGCATTTTCCACAGATTCCTTACAAAATGTCGACATGTCATTATTCATCGTCGGCTCTGCCTTGGCTTGCTAAGCAACTAGAAATCGTTCCTGCCTATGTTTTCTTTCTTGTCTGGGTTGACTGCATACATATGGCAGTTATTCTTTCTTGAGGGGAAGGGTTCCTTCCTCTGTCATCCCCGTACAGCTGTATTTCGCTTTTCCACTGTCTGGGAAGGCAGAAAGTATGACCTAAAATTCACACGGGGGAATGATGTGATTGTATGATGTGATGGGCAGCATTGCAGGTGCTAAACTACCAATGTGGATTACGACTCCCATTAACCCCTTTGCTGTGGGGCCCACAGAACAAGCTTGTTGCAGACTACCAGTGCCTTTTTTTCAAACCCTATGCTTCTGTAATTCTGCATGGAAGGGATAGCTGAAGTACAAACCTCTGCTTTTGTCAAGAGATATGAACACTCTCTCGCGGCTAGGATTGCCACCTTTTCTGCGAAAACTAACAACTAGTGGGAGCACTTACTGACCCAGCTGCTCTCCAGTGTGCTGTACGTTAGCCGCAACCTTTTCTGGGAAAAAATACCAGCCTTCCTATATATTTATCTTTTTTTCCCTATCAATAACATTGGGATTAGCCATCATTTTTATCGGCCAGGCCGGTAAAATACCGGCCAAGTGGCAACCCTACTCTCGGCCAAAGGAATTTGTCTTTAGAAAGCATCTCTATCCCCCTCTGTAAGTGCAAAAATGTGCAACTTTTTAGTTTTACAGCATTTCTACATACCAGTTTTTATGAAAAAAAAAATCCATCCCCAGGCATGTCCAAGATGCCGTTAGAGCTCTTTGTATGACATAAATGTTTTGTAATCCACCCTTACCTCTAAAAAGCATTTCTTGAAGCAAGAATCGTTTGCCTTCACTGTAATTTTGAGGAAAACAAAATACTGGAAGTTAAACCTATTTTAAGGAAAAATTTTCCTTTAAGATATTTGAAATCTCTGGTAGAATGGGAAAGATCTGGTGATTGGTTGTCTGCAGTATATTGTGCAATGGTTGGGGGTCTCAACACGAAGGTAACTTCAGCCAGATTTGGGGTAAGGACTTATATTCTTTTCTGGATACTCCAAGAGGACCAATATGACGGTTAATTAGTTGAAGATCTTGAAAGATAACTTATCAGCACTAGATATTTTTGTGTCACCCTGAAGGCCACCTGGTGGAAAACTGGATGTTTTATTCGCTACTCAAGGTGAAGATTTGAAAGATATAACTTATAGGCACTACACTTTTTTTGGGCCAGCCTGAAGGCCACTTGGAAGTCCAAGAAAACTGTAGCACACTTGTCCAGTTTGTAGTGCAAAGAAAGTGCTTTTATTCAAAGTAGACATCAAAGTTTGACAACATTTTGGGCAACACTGGACCCTCGGCTTGGTTTCTTTTACCTTGTAAGGGGGCCTGATAAAGTATTTGATCAGTAGCTTAACACCAGGCCCACCACAAAAAAAAAAAAATCTTTGGCCGGTCCCTGGTGCACATCAGCCCCTACCTGTCCCTTCTACCACTTGCTCGTTACCACTGCTTTATGGCCAGTTGCTCCCAATTAAGACCCCTGCTGGGGAGATTGTATGAACTGAAGAGAACCAGTCCCCACAGTCTGGCCTACCCCTGTTCCCGGGGGCCCCTAGGTAGCCACTGTATCTGACCTCCAAGTCGGGGCTTGAAATGGAAAAGTCAGAAAACTTCTCAATCAGGGGTCTTAGAGCCTTTTAGAAACTGCTTTAGTAACTAGAAAAATAAAATGTATCGTAAATCAATTTTCCAATGGCTGTTGAACAAATGAAGGGGTGCGGCCACAGTAATTGTAGTAAGGCAATAGCTTTAGAGCCCCTAGTTAGTACTTAAGCACTTGATCCAACTTGTGGCCCAAGAGCAGCCCAGTAGATCAATTTCTAGCCGTGAAACATGGATAGATTAATTGCTTAGAAACTATGAACTGTGCCTGTGAAATTTTCCTATGGGGGATCTTTACTTTACATGAGCTTTTCACAGATGCGTTGAGCTCTGGTTGCAGAACTATTTCTGTTCTCACTGAAGTGTACTATCCAGATGCTAGAAATACTGGATTCAAGAAGATTAGTTTTATCCAAGCTCATCTATCCTTAAGTATACAGTATTTGTGGGGTCCCTGGGTGTGTTGTTCTGCTATTATGCATTGGAGTTAGTAGGGTGGTACCCAAAGCAAGGGTTATGTAAGGTGCAAAGGAGAATAGTACAGTTCAATAGAGATTGTAGAATTGGATGGCAGACCCAGGTAGGTCCACCTAGTCTTTTTGGTCTAGCCTTTTGGGGGGGGGGGAGAATAAAGACCAGTTAGGTGAACTCTTGCAATTACTGCTGCCTCCGCTAACATATGGTAAGACCCCCCCCCCCCCCCAAGGAGCAGCCTCTGCTTGATTGATTCTTTAACTGTTCTTTAAACTTTGAGTAGATGCTGCTGTTTCTTGTTTGTGGCATTCTCCATAACTGTTATAATGATACCCTTAGAGTTCCTACTGAAGTCCATGGCAGCACCCACTCCTGGACAGCGCATGAAAATAGTCAGACCACATAAAAATTTATTTTAATTAAACCCTTAACCTAAAGCACCAATGTGTAAGTAATCGGGCACTTTGTATGAGCTGCTTTCTTATGGAACCACAGGCAGTTTTATGATCCATCTTTCACATGAATTCATCTACAGCAGAGAATCTATTATCTTCCACATTTGCATGGGTGTCCACTGACTGCAATTGTAACCATCTTTGTTTTTCAAAACCACTGTTTAACAGACCAAATTTATTCTTTCATAAGGGTTTAATGTTTACCATTTTATTGGTAATTATTTAAATGTTTCTTAGGGCTCTAGCTCCAAGACAAGATTTAAACCTAAAGGATCCTTGCCTTAGACCATGTGCCTTGCCATCTATGTATTTTAAATATCTGAAGCTGAAATGTATGTAAAAGGGGGAAAATCTGTGAATCCTTCAGTGCAGTTTATCTGTACCCAATGGAATCCGTAGAGCACGCCTGTAGAATCCTGATTATCTGGATGATGTGCAATTTCACCGGAACACTGATCTCTAACTAATTACTCAGAAGAGCAAGGCTCGGCCTTCAAACCACTTCTTCATCCCTGAAGCCGAGCATGTCGTTTGTCTGGTTGGAAGCATTTTGACGGCGTGGCTTTCTATCCACCAAAGCCCAGAAGGCAAAGCTTAGCAAATTACAAGCACTGCTCTTTGTTTGTTACCACTTAATCAACTGCAAAGCGACTGTGCCTGGAAAAGCAGTGAGAGGGAAAGATAGCATCATCCTATTGCCTGCATGGAAGAGCCTGACCTGACCGGGAGCCATGGGAATGAGCACTCCCTGACAATAAAGGGAAAGTGTTACCGCCTCTGGGAAACTGGAACCGCTTGTGCCGGCCAATGCATCATCACAATGTTGCCAGACTCTTGGCCCTCTAACGCCATTCCCACAATATGGAAATCTGCTGCTTCACTGTAAATGGAGTGCCAACATGCACATTGGAAGCCCTGTGCCAGTTTCTTCTACTCCCCACCTTAGAAGTAAATAAAACTGATTAGTGCCAGCCTTTGAGCATGGACTTGAGCATGGTTTTTAATATTTACGGTAGAAAAAATCAAGACAAGGGCTAGAGATGCACTGAATCCAGGATTCGTTTTGGGATTCGGCCTATTTCAGCAGGATTCGGCTGAATCCTTGACCCTGGTCGAATCTGAATCCTAATTTGCATATGCAAATTAGGGGTGTGAAGGAAAATCATGTGACTTCGTCCTGTCGCTCATTTGCATATGCAAATTGATTCAGTTCGATATTCAACCAAATCTTTTGCAAAGGATTCAGGGATTTGTCCAAATCTCTTATAGTGGATTCAGTACATCCTTAAAAAGGACCCTTACATACTGTGTTCATGCATTTTACATGTATTTAAGAGTGTGATCTGAACAGTGCTTGAACAGGCACCTTATTTTAAACTCATGATGTTCAGATCTACATGCTACATATTTATGATGCTTTGGGTGCATTTTTATAAAAAAAATAGAAAAATGCAAGTGAATTCACCAAAACATATGGATAAAGAGAACATAATAAACCAATTTTTATTGCATTCTGTATGCATTTTACTAGATGTATGGTCATGTGCTCTTTTGTGAGGGCCCAAAAACTCCATGTCCTTTTCTTCTAGATTTTCCACTGCCAACCAGGAGCGTGTGCTCTGATAGCTGATCGGGTCCTGGTTCAGGGACGAGCGCTGTCAGAATACGTTGGCAGCCATCTATTCTCAGTATCACCTTTTCCCTCCAGTTAGGAACCAAATTTTTCTACCCAGGGATGCAACTGTCACTCCTGATGTTTTCTTATAGAAGAAAGCAATATACGCAGAGTGCAAAAACTACCACTGACCCAACGAGTCCTCTATTCTTCCTAAGATATTTAAATCAAAACATATTCATGCAGCCGTGTCTTACTCTAATGCCAGCAAGTCATACTTCCCCTTCGTGTGCCCACTTCTTAAAGGATCAGCTCTGCCAGAGAACAAGATATTTGATTCAGCAGATGCATCTGCATTTTACATTATACTATTTGCCAAGGGACATTTGCAATGTCAGTGAGGTATTTGATGACAGCAGCTGGCCTTATTTTTTGTTTGATTTTTTTTTTGTTCCTCCTGAATCTCATCTTTGTCTTATGTAATCATCCCAAAAAAGGCAATACATCCTCCAAAGGCTACCGTAGCCCTAAAGCATAAATATGTAGACATCTGCCTTGCTAAACCTTTTACTTAATGACATACCTTACCTTAAGTCCACTAAAAAATCAAGTAAACATTAAATAAACCCAATAGGCCGGTTTTGCTTCCAATAAGGATTAATTATATCATAGTTTGGATCAAGTACAATCTATACGGTTTTATTATTACAGAGAAAAAAAGGAAATCATTTTGACAAATACGGACTATTTGAATAAAATTGAGTCTATGGGACATGGACTTTCCGTAATTCAAAGCTTTCTGGGTAATTGGTTTCCGGATAATGGATCCTTTACCTTTAAAAAAGCCTTCACTGCAGCCTTTTGGCACAGTTAAACTATTCATGTTATATTATATTATATATTTATGGATCAAGGTATCGATGTATGGACACCCCTTCTGTAAACTTCTGAGATAGGAAGCTTGTGGCTATCCTGCTTCCTGATGATGTTCATGTTCCTAAAGACTGTGATAGACAACCTGTATACTTCCAGATGTTGTATCACAACTCCCCTCAGCTGCTGACAGCCATAGGCTTTGTAGTTCATCACAATCTGGAAGGCCTCGGTTTAAGCAATTTGTTTGTATTCCTGTGGCTGTGTGCAGTGATCAGACAACGGTTTCCTTTTGTCTGTGGTGTTTTTTCTTGCTCTTTTCTCACTGTTATTAAGTTGTGAGTGGAATCTTAAATTTCCCCCTGTCTTCTTTGAACATGTTCATCAGAAAGCCTAGAGCAGATGTGCTGTTTATCATTAAAAATGGATTAACCTCACTGCTGATAACTTTGCGTGGGATTGTTTCGCTCTCGTAATGGTGTCCTTGCAACTCCTCTAGCAAAGCGGCAAGAAAAAGGAAAAGATATCCACATTCCTTGGAAACTTTCTTACTTCAAGTATTCACATATGGGAAATACTTTGTAGATAAGTGCCTAGAGTGGAGCTTACGTTAAAGTGGCTGTGGTTCTGGTTGGATGGGAGAGTTTGTAGTTGATCTGGCCATACATCTTGCGTCCATCTACGCATTTTCTGTGGCCTAGGTTCCTCAACTTGTCCCCAGCTCTCAACAGTAGCAGGTCTTCTCGATATCCTCATAGTAGCACAGGTTACTGCTCCAAGTATATGAAGAAAACAATGACCGACCATGTCTGAAACCAATATCCCTGCCATTACACGGATATAGAGACAACAGATATTATAGAGACAACATAGTAGCCTACTCACGAAGTGAAAGTAGCTAGTGTTTTTGCATGGAGCATCTGAAATTGTCTTCATTTTATATAGGAAAACCTAACTAATGTAACCCAGACTCATTGAACCGTTTGGGTAATTGGCAGACTGATCGCGATAACTTATTGATTTCATATGTTCCCCAAGTAGTAAAGAACATAAAGGAGAGGTTATGATGTTCACTAGTTAATACAGAATCTAAAATGAATACATAACTCCTTATAGATATATAGAGCTTTTCATAATGAAACCCTTTCTTCCCACGTGCTGTACTCCAAGGCCACCTTTATCTGCCCTCACTCATTCTCTTTAGGTTGCATTGTTGTGTCTGTAAGTATGAAATGGGTGTCATAAGAGCACCATTCTATGCAGAAATCTCATTAACCAGCATAATTGTACACATGTATAGGATGAGTGGTGGGAAGGGGCTTACTCATCATTGTGCTCCTGTTGTTTGCGTTCCCTGAAATTGCTCATCTAATGGGAAAATCATGTTCTAGAGCAGAAATAATGTTTTTTGATATTTTCATTGGTTTCCTCAAAGAGGAACATTGCCTTATTGGCAGTGAGCACATGTAAAGGAAATGTGCTACACATCTGTAGATTTGGGGATTTGCAAATAAGTGATCTCCAGAAATCTCGATTCAACGTTTTTACTGGACTGTCCATCGTATCAGAGTAGAAACAGGCGTTATCCTTTCTAATTGGCCTTCGGGCGTAACATACCCCTCAGGGACAGTCCCCAGTTTGGAAAAAAATGCTGTAGGAATGCAGTTGGGGATGCACCGAATCCACTATTTTGGATTCGGCTGAGCCCCCGAATCCTAAGTGAAAAATTTGGCCAAATACTGAACTGAATCAAACCTAATTTGCATATGCAAATTAGGGTGGGAAGGAGAAGCATTTTTTACTTTCTCATTTTCTGACAAAAAGTCAGTTCCCCTCCCCGTCCCTAATTTGCATATACAAATTAGGGTTCGGTTCAACCGGGCCTTTATTGTTTGTTCATTTTTATTGGATGCAATCCATGCCCCACCCTTCCCATCTATTGGCGTGTTTAACCATCTCACGTTAGTCTGTGGTATCAAGTAAAACATATTTCTGAACTTCTGAAGAAGACCTCCAAAAAGTATCTACATTTTGAGAAAGTGGAATGATTTCTAGAAATGATTGAGACAGTCTTAGATAGTACTTGCGGTTTCCATCCATTGAACGGACTGCTGCCTATGCATTTACTCCCCTGCATATTAAAGGATGTAATAATTGAGACTTTCTTGGCATGACTAATGAGAAATCCCCATCTTCCACTATATACCCATGGATATCACAATGGAGACTTCCTTGGCAGGATTCATAAGCACCACTCCTCTAGGATTTACCCAGGATTTAACCAGGATTTACCCAGCAATATCACAATGGAGAGTTTCTTTTCAAGGTTGATGAGCTCCACCTATCACGTGTACAGCCATGGATGTCACAATAGTGACAACAGGCCCAGCACTAATTTTTCCTTTTGTAGAATGCATGTTTTTAGTTTCTTTTTCATGCAAATGTACAACTTTATACTATGGTTCTTGTGTGAAGACCCTTAACACATTTCTGATTCTGGTCCAGCCTTTATTAGTATAATCGTAATTATTACAGTTCAGTTTGCAGGGCAGCAGCATGATCAGAGGACACATCTATGGAATATTCTATCCTTTCCCCTTATGTCGGTTTAAACATTTAATGGATTAGCATTTGGGATTCTGCTTATTTCTCCATATATTTCTGATTTAAATGTACTGGACTAATCCTGATCGTCCGCGTATTTATACAGGTTTATATTGTCCCATTAACGATGGATGAAGCCAAATGAAAATCCCCCAGCGTCTCAAGTTTATCTTTTGGTTGGCCCAAGCGAGCAGCAGTGTTTTCTACACCACCCCGTTTTCTTGGTCTCCGCACATACTTGGAACAAATTATGTTTCACTTACTCAAATGGACATCTTGATGATACGGATCTCGGAGATACCGCGCTCGCTGCCTCCAGCCATTTCAAATGTGAAACGTGTGGGAAGATTAGAGATAAACAAAAGCAGATGCCCGTTTGATTGCGGCTCAGTCCTGCCAGACAAAAGGCTCGCTGTCCTGCCATCAGATGGAAACCTTTTTTTTTTTTTTTAATTTTTTGGAGTGGCTGGTGTAATAATAATTGCCATACGCACGTCTCAATCAGGCAGAGAGGCTTTTCTTTTTCCTTTCCCTTCCGCTGGCTCCGCTTTCCTGCTTTGCTGCTGCAATCCATTCCTATCACACAAAGCAGCTTATTCATAGGCTGCCTTGGACTTGTTTACCCTTCCCGAAACTAAACCTTTTTTAAAAAAAAAAAAAAAAAAAAAAACCTTATCCATGTCACATTCAACTATAAAGGCTGCAGGGAAAGACTTTTCCCAAAGTGTCAGCTACACTGCTAGTGATATTCTTGCATGATTTATCGGCATGGTGAAAAGCCATGGGACATATTGTGCAACACTGTTGTCGTAATTTAAAGTTGCACTTTGTTGTGTTACTGATGTGTGTACCTGGGGACATTTGTGGTGGGTAAGAAAAACAGTATGGCATCTTCAAGATATTAAGATATTGCGAGTGAAAACGGAGGCGATGGTGATTCAATTAACCAGGGTATTTATAGTAGGGATGTACCGAATCCTCTATTTTGGATTCGGCCGTACCCTGAATCCTTCGCAAAAGATTCAGCCGAATATCGAACCAAATCCTAATTTGCATATGCAAATTAGGAGTGGGATGGGGAAAACATTTTTTACTTCCTTGTTTTGTGACACAAAATCACGTGATTTCCCTCCCCACCCCTAATTTGCATATGCTCATTTGGATTCGGTTCAGTAGAAGGATTCGGCCGAATCCGAATCGGGCTGAAAAAGCCTGAATCCTAGTCGAATCCTGGATTCGGTGCAGCCCTAATTTATAGCTTGTACAGCATTAAACATGTCAGAATTCCTTACAGCCGAAACACGGGGTAATTTTCATTCTGAGACAAGTGTATCTATCCGCTTCCTTTTGGTGATGTACATTTGACTAAACTTGAATGTATTCATAAACCATATACTTTGCTGACAGTATTGTCGTGTATTGTATATATTGCTAAATTTACTTTTTTCTGTGATTGCTTATTCTGTAAATATATATTTTTGCTGAACCATTCTGTCTGTTCATTTAAAGGCACATTTATCAAAGGTTGAATTTTGAATTCATGTGAATTTTTTTTTTTTTTGTAACTTCTATTTCAGGAAGGCTATAGTAACATATTTAAATTGGTCACTGGGTCTCTCCCATTGACTTATACATGAATTCGGCAGGTTTTAGGTGGCGAATAGTCGAAATTGAATTGTTACAGGGGTTACGGTTTGACAAATCTCGATTTTTGAATTAAAATTCGAATTGACTTTGGATTATTCACAGTTTGAATTTGAGTATTTTGACCAATAAAAAAAAAAAAAAAATTTCAATTCAACCCTTAATAAATCTGCCCCCTTAGTGTGCAAGCCCTTTCTATTAGATTGGACATATTGTGTTGCCTTATTTGGGGGCATTATATGGGCTTATTGAACCTATTATTTAATCATTTTATTTAATGCAATTGGTACATTAGAGTGCCCTCCATTGATCAATATTTCGGTCTTCAAGATATTATACAGAGCTTTCAACCTTCCCCCCCCCCCTCCTATTTTTTCATGAGTTCATATATTTTGGGCTCTGCCCTCTTGGTATTTTGTCTTGAGCATTCATAGATTTCGGATGATTTTCTACAGTTCATGATGATTTATGGACAAAAATCTGATGTATGATTGCGCAGTGTGGAATCTGTGACTTCAGGAGCGGTTGTGTGCACGCGTGTGACAGCACTTCGGCTTACAACACTTTTTAGTAGGTCCCCAAAAAGTCGCCCGTTCATGGATGACCGCTCTGTATTATACAAATCTATTATTTGGACTAATGTGTTTGTGCCGTATATAAACAAGGGCTATCCCTAATCGCCGCAATAAATGGCAACTGAATTTTCTTTGATTGTAATAAACTATGCGTTTGCTTTACACTTGTATATAAACTGAAAATACATATAATGCATAATATAAATGTGCAACTAAGAAATAAGGATAATTGCCCCTTTAAACCAGCCAGGCTATAGTATCCGCTACAGCAGAGTTAAGACACCTCTAGCATCCCCACCTACAGTTTGTTGGACTCTACCTGATGGGAATGAAGATGAAATATAAATTTGTTTGCCCCTCCCATTTTGATTCTGTAACCTCTGAAATTAATAGGCCGGAATGCCCCTCTCTGATATTCACCGGCTGCCCTCGGCAATGCTCAGTAATTTCATTTCAAGCCTATTCCCAATCGAGGACCCGATACTGCCGCATGCCATAAATTAGAGATGGATAGGAAAGGTAATTTCCTCTGCAACAAGAAACTAATAATGCGCCCTCTTAAGTGCCAGAGGCCATTGTAAAGCAATATGTTTGTTTTCGTTGGCAGCCAAAGGGTTATTTTATTTGCGGCTACCCTGTCGACCATTAAAGGACAACTGTATGATGCGAAGGAAAATGAAGCAGCAGATAACTAATAGCAAAATAAGTTAACTACCAAACGACCGTATCAATCTGTCATATTATCAGTAAAAGTTTTCCTTTTACATCTTTTTGACTAGAGACACCATTCTGTGATGTTGGCTGATCATGTGACAGGAAATAAGGCAGCTGGAGCTGCCCAAGATGAAAAGTGTCGACTGATTGGCTGATATCGCCTATCATGTGTGCGTGGCCTTGGTTTGTGTGGGCACAGTACCCCCATACCAGACAAAGGGATGGACTTATCACTTAAAATGGCACATAGTATATAGTGAATACAGTACCCCCTCTTGTAAAATATAAGGATATTATAAGTTACCGGGGAGTTTCATTACCATATAAAAACACAAGGCCGAGTGCTTCTTATACAGGTCATGGAACTCCTCAGTTACTTCTAATATCCTCATATTTTGCAGCTGGGGTTACTTTATTTATTATAATACATACGTTTCAGTGAGTCATGTGACCGAAATGACATCAGAACTCATTGTTTATAACTGATGACATCAGAATTCACCGTTTAAAAGGATATCATTTACAAGATATTCATGGCTTTATATATATATTATAGGAAAACGCAATATAAATGTTTTATTTTTCGGTGTATTATATTTTTTCCCTGTTTGATTTTAATTCCCCCCCCCTCGCTTGTCGTTTTCAGTTCAGTACCAAATGGAAATGATGCGCAGCTTACGTCACGTCAACATCGACCATCTCCACGTCGGTTGGTACCAGTCCACGTTCTATGGCACGTTCGTGAGCCGCGCTCTTCTGGATTCCCAGTTCAGTTATCAGCACGCCATTGAGGAGTCCGTGGTACTCATTTACGGTAACCAAAATAATTAATTAATTAATTTAAAAAAAAAATAAAATGTGTGTATATGTGTGTGTGTGTGTGTGTATATATGTGTATATATATATATATATATATATGTGTGTATATATATATATATATATATACATACATACATACATACATACATACATACATACATACATACATACATACATACATACATACATACATACATACATACATACATACATACATACATACACACACACACACACACACACACACACATACATACATACATACATACACACACACACACACACACACACACATACATACATACATACATACATACACACATATATATATATATATATATATATATATATACATATATACACATTTACTGATATTTCTATTTTCCATGATTTTACTATTTTTACCGAGTGCCAGAGCATGTCGGTGGGGGCAGGGGAAAGGGTATAATGTCTATTGAGGTAGCCTGGCAGTCCCTTTAAAGTAAATACCAAGCCTATGTCTGCAGCAGCCCAAGCAGCAGCTAAGTCTAGACAGAGTTTCCTTCTCTCTGTTTATTTTTCTTGCTATCAGAGCCCTGATGTGTACACTCTGGAATGCTGGAGAGTAGCCGCTTCATTTTTATTCCTGCCTCTCCACTCCCTCGGTGATGGCTGGTGGAACAAGACCAGATGTCTAACAAACCTCTATTACTAGAATGTCTGGCTCTGTACTACGTGACTGACCAATCAGAACACAATTTGCCAAGTTTTTTTTAAAAAAAAATTTTTCTCGCTCTTCTTAATACCTCTGTCAGGGGTGCACAAACCCCTACTCTGTTTCCCAAGCACAGACCTCTCCCCCCTTTTCTACTGGTTTAATGGTGTTTCCTCAAGCTCTCCAGACCAGATGTTCTGTGCTGTATCAGAACCATAGGTAATTTAACAGCTTTATAGCCGCACCCGTATACCCACCCCCTCCCCAAAAGCTCAGTTTGGCCATATCTGCCAGCCCCTGCATATAGTTTCCAGCTGAGAAGTGAATGTGAAGTCCCTCGTATCTGTCAGAAGAAATAATAATGGATACAATCAATCTTACGAGCTGCCCCCAAATCTTTTCAGCATGTTAACAAATGGATTACAGCACAGAACAAGTTGTTAAAGGGATACCGTCATGGGAAAACATGTTTTTTCCAAAACGCATCAGTTAATAGTGCTGCACCAGCAGAATTATGCACTGAAATCCATTTCTCAAAAGAGCAAACTGATTTTTTTTATATTTAATTTTGAAATCTGACATGGGGCTAGACAATATGATCTTTCCCAACTGCCCCCAGTCATGTGACTTGTGCCTGCACTTTAGGATGGAACTACTTTCTGACAGGCTGTTATTTCTCCTACTCAATGTAACTGAATCGGTCTCAGTGGGGCTGAAGTTTATCAGAGCACAAGTCACATGTCTGGGGGCAGCTGGGAAACTGACAATATGTCTGGCCCCATGTCCGATTTCAAAATTAAATATAAAAAAATCAGTTTACTCTTTTGAGAAATGGATTTCAGTGCAGAACTCTACTGGAGCAGCACTATTAACTGATTAGTTTTGAAAAAAACATGTTTTCCCATGACAGTATCCCTTTAAAATATACTTTATATTGGGTGGGATGTGACTTCACTGCCTGCCGAGTTTCCCCTTTTGATTAGAAAACTGTCTCGTTTTGTCACCCGTTGAAGAAATGATTCTGAACAATGGCCACTGTCTTTGTTTCCAGACTGTCCGGAGGAAGCCTCCAATAATGTAGCCGCTGAAGATGACCCCAGTATCCCCCCCCCCCACATCTTCTTTTCTGCTGATTCCAACACATGTTTAGGGGCTGACAATATACTGTATATATAGAATATAAAAGTTACAATACAAGGCTGGTTAGTGAAATTCACATTACATGGCAGCTCAGAAAGCAGTGTATTATGCAACGGAATTTAGAACTCTGCTCTGTAGCATCGGCTTCTATGACAGGTATAACTTAATTTTCCACTTGATGGAAATCCAAGCAGCTTATGATGATATCCAAAATCTTAGTTTTTCAGTATCAGCCCTAGAGCATGTAGGTATGCACCGAATCCAGGATTCGGTTCAGGATTCACCTGAATCCTTGTGCTTGGCCGAACTGAATCCTAATTTGCATATGTAAATAAGGGGCGGGGAAGAGAAAATGCAGGACTTTTCGTCACAAAACAAGGAAGTAAAAAGTTCCCATTTTTCCCTTTCCTGCCCCTTATTTGCATATGCCTTTCTTTTCACTATGTATTTTTGCATATGCAAATTAGGGTTCGGTTAGGGATTTGGCCTTTTTCATCAGAATTCGGATTCGGCCGAATACTTCTGCGGATAATCCAAATCCTAATTAGCATATGCAAATTACAGACGGGGAGGGACATTTCGTGACTTTTTCCCCTTCCCACCCCTAATTTGCATAAGCAAATCCGGATTCGGTTCAGTATTTGGCCGAATCTTTTGTCAGGGATTCGGTACATCCCTATTAGGTGCCTCTAGGTGTATGGGCCCCAAAAACTGCCAAGGGCCCAAAAATAGTATCCACGATTAAAGCACCAATGGCACATCGATGCTGTGAAATCAGTTGTGGGTTATTGATTTAGCTCATAATAGTGGCAACGTTTCGGGCCTATACAAGACAATTTGTCAAGCCTAATGGTACAATACAAAAATACATTTAAATAGTGAAAAGAAAGGTTTAGTCCCTCCTACTGCCCATCCCTTAATAAATTCATTAATCAATTCATTTTATTTTTTAAAAAATCCATTGTGCTCATTTACTTGAAAAAAAGTCCATTGTGTTAATCCCTTTAAAAATCGAAAAACCAACAAATCCACAAGTATGCATGTATAACAATATATAAAAAAAAATAAGTATCAAGTATGGATGTGTAACAAAATATATATATATATATATATATATATATATATATATATATATATATATATATATATATATATATATATATATATATATATATATAAAAAAAAAATATATATATATCTATATATATATATCTATATATATATATATATATATATATATATATATATATATATATATATATATATATAAAAGTATCAAGTATGGATGTGTAACAATATATAAAAAAGATACAACTTCCTGGTTAAAAGGTTACAATTGTAGCATAAGTTTGTGATTGTGAAAAAATACAATAAATAATTTCAATGTAACAAATAATTTATAATGCTTGTTTGGTAACAAAAGTGGAATTGATCTGACAATCCGGAGACCTCTCCTGGCACCATAGAAACATACAGCGCTCAGCGCTTTACCTGAGACGCTTCATTGTATGTCCCAATAGGTTCCGATACTCAGGAGGTTCATTGTAGATCAAGCTCCTTTAAAGAAAAAAAGAAAGATTAAGAATTAAAAACAAGGTATTGAAGGTGTAAATTCCTGTATGTTCCATTAATATCAATAATATACACCATCAAAACAGGACTACGTACCCAGTCTAGATTAAATGAACATTCCCGGGGTATAGTCCCTGTTAAATCCACGTGGCCAAATAGTATCCATCTTATTATTCCACAGCAGTATCCTATCACCTCCACGTCTAGGGATCCCTACTGAATCAATGACCTGAAAACGTAACTGGCTCGCTGTGTGTTTAGCCTCTTGGAAATGCGCTGGGATTGGCAGAGCCGATAACTGTTTACGTGTGGTAGGGATTCGGCCAAATCCCAAATAGTGGAGTCAATGCATCCCTAAGGGAGGAACTCCATGAAGCGTCTGGTGCCGACACGTCACCATGCGACGAAACGCATGCGACGTGTCGGATGTTGTGAAGGAGAATCGCATGTAAGAACTACATTTATGCGACTGTCTGATGAAAACTCAGCACAACGTGTTGGCACCAGACACATCGTGGAGTTCCTCTCTTATACTAAGCATGTGCTTAGCGATAATTGTGAATTCCTGTGGACCATTTTGAATGCCTGGATCATTAACTGCTATTTGGTTTAACCATCCTGTAGCCCATCTGTTGCTTTACAACTCCCTGTACCCCCCAATACTAAAAGGGTTTCAGGGAGTGACGTCCTTTGATATTGGTGAGCGTGACTCCCAGCCATTCTTTTTGTTTGGAAGCAGTTAAGTAATTTTTTTTTCTTTGCAGCACCAGTAGAGGCAATAGCTGACAGTATTTTTAGGAGATAAACACAGGATTGGTCTCTGAAACTCTTCGACACTTGATATCTATAGGAAGAAATCCATGAATGCTTTGCAGGCATTTTAATCTTCACTGTATATTTTTATAGCACCAACATATTCCATACGAGACATGCAAATGACATATTGACTTATACAGGGGTACAGGGACCCTAGAGCTTACTTTCCAAAGGTAGATAAGATATATCAATATAAATCATACTTTTCTTTTTATTGCTGGGGTCCCTAGCAAACCAAAAAGGTTACTTTTTTCAAGGGATGCACCGAATCCACTATTTTGGATTTGGCAAAATCCCCAAATCCTTTGCGAAAGATTCGGCCGAATACCGAACCAAATCTGAATCCTAGTTTGCATATTTACTTCCTTGTTTTGTGCCCCAATTTGCATATGCAAATAGGGATTCGGTTCAGCTGGGCAGAAGGATTCGGCTGAATCCTGCTGAAAAAGGCCAAATCCTGGCCGAATCTCGAACCAAATCCTGGATTCGGTGCATCCCTACTTTTTTCCCTTTGTAAAAAGGGCATATCATAAATACAGGTATGGGACCTTTTATACAGAATGCTTGGCACCTGGTGTTTCCAGATAAGGGGTCTTTCTGTAATCTGGATCTCATAACCCTTTAAGTCTACCGAAAAATCATTTAAACATTGATTAAACCCAATGAGATTTTTTTTTGCTTCCAATAAGGATTAATTATATCTTAGTTGGGATCAAGTTCAAGCTACTGTTTTATTATTACAGAGAAAAATAAAAACATTTTTAAAAGTTAGAATTATTTGCTTATATTAGAGTCTGTGAGAGACGGCCTTCCCAATTTTTGGGACTTTATGGGTAACGATTTTCCAGAAAAGGGAATCCTATACCTGTATAAGCCAAGATGAATTGCTGGTTAGCTTCCAGTATATCATAGTCAATAAATAGCTTTCCCTATACATGTATGACTTGGTAGGTTGAGAGATGTAGTTTAACAGAAGTACAGAGTAATAATTGGGGAAATTGCCTGTGAATGTGTCGGCTTATTATTGCAGCGTGTTTACAGAAACATTACATTTATTTCAGTTGGATCCCCTGTTTAAAAAACCCAGTGTCACGTGGAAACTTAATATTTGCATTTCTTGCTTCCAAGGCTGGGAAAGACTCTCTCCCCTTCCCACCTCCCCCAGAATGAGATTCCCAGTACCAAACAAAGGAGCAGCATGTTGGCTGGTGTTACCATTGTGCTTATGAAATTGGTTTTATTTCTACCTGCTTATACAAGGCAACTGCCCCTTAAAGGAGAACTAAAGCTTAACTAAAGAATTGGCTAGAAATGTTGTACATTATGTTTTGTGCTTCTGTACCAGCCCAAGGCAACTATAGCCCTTTAGCAGTAAAGATCTGTGTCTCCAAAGATGCCCCAGTAGCTCCCCATCTTCTTTTCTGCTGATTCACTGCACATGCTCTGTGCTGCTGTCACTTACTGAGCTTAGGGACCCACTCACAATATACAGTACACATAGAATAGAAATGTCACAATATAAGGCTGATTAGTAATTAATACAGATAATTACTACATGGCAGCACAGAAACCAGTGCAATTAGCATCAGAATTGAATAATCAGCAAACCTGTAGCATCAGCTTATATTACAGCCAGGGAAGCTCATTTTCTGCTGGATAATTAGTGACGAGCCCTAAGCTTAGCTTCTCAACAGCCAATCAGAGCCCACTGAGCATGTGAGTGTCACAGACACTTTCCAAGATGGTGACCCCCTGTGACAAGTTTGAAGTCCTGGATCATTGCTGCTATTGACAAGCTCAAACTTTAGCCTCGTGCAATAAGTTCACTATATAAAATATGCCATTTTTAGTCCTATTCATTTTAAGGGTTTCGTTATCCTTTAAAGCATCAGCCATTTCAGGGTAGAACTTCTTCTGCTGTAAATATTCAGCATCAGGCAGGGAGTATGTATTAAATCCAGGGTGAGTGCTATATATAAAGGCACCCCCTCTTTCCCTCACCTTTCCCGTGTGCGTATGGACATGAGGCCCCCACACTGTGTGCTCGGGGGGTTCTGTATCTCTCTGAAGAGAATAGGGAGCTGTGTGGCCATAGTGTCTGTGACATGCACCAAAGCCATTCAGTGTGCCGGGGAGCGTTGTAGTCTGAATGCTAATAAACTCAGCACTGAAATTGTAGCCATTTTTCAGCAAGCTGCCTTATCACTTGTGCTAGTAGCAGACAAGAGGCAAATATATTAACTCCTGGTCTCTCTGCATAGCATGGCCTCCTAGTTACATGGCTCCTCGTTCAATAGCTATTTGAGTCCTCTGCTATTCCTCCTAAGTCTGTCTAATGGAAGTATTAAGAGGTGAAACTTAATTTAACCTAGCGTCTATGTAGGTTTAACTGACTCACCGTTAAATTTCGGCCTTACTTAAAGGAAAACTATGCCCCTGAAATGAACACTTAAGCAACAGATAGTTTATATCAAATTAAGTGGCATATGAAAGAATCTTAACAAACTGCAATATATATTTAAGTAAATATTACCCATTTACATCTGTCTTGAACCACCATTGTGTGCTGCCTCAGATCACCTGACCAGATATACTGCAGCTCTAACTGTAACAGGAAGAAGTGTGGAAGAAAAAGACAGAACTCTAACTGTTAATTGGCTCATGTGACCTAACATGTATGGTGTGTTTGTGTGCACTGTGAATAGTAGGATCCCAGGGGTCAAGCCTTATTTTTTAAAATGGCAATTTTCTATTTAGGATTACCCAATGGCACATACTACTAAACAAGTATATTATTATGAAAATGGTTTATTTACATGAAGCTGGGTTTTACACATGAGCTGTTTTATGCAATATCTTTTTATAGAGACCTACGTTGTTTGGGGGGTATAGTTTTCCTTTAAGCTGCTGTTGTGTCAGTCTGAAAACTAGGGATGCACCGAATCCAGGATTCAGCCTTTTTCAGCAGGATTCGTATTTGGCTGAATCCTTCTGCCCGGCCGAAACCGAATCCTTCTTCCCAGCCGAACCGAATCCTAACTTGCATATGCAAATTAGGGACAGGGAAGGAAATCGCATGACTTTTTGTCACAAAACAAGAAAGTAAAAAATGATTTCCCCTTTCCACCCCTAATTTGCATATGCAAATTAGGGGTGGGATATTGCATATGCAAATTAGGGTTTGGTATTTTCAGCCGAATCTTTCCCAAAGGATTCAGGGGTTCAGCTGAATACAAAATATTGCATTTGTTGAGCAATGCTGAGGTCATGGCCAGCTGGATACACCTAAAAAAAAAGCAAATTTTTGCCAAACTGAGGTACAAGTTGTTGCTATTGTGTTACTCTGAGCAGCTGTTAAAATTTTGGGGTTTATAAATTACCAATTCGGGGTTGTAAATTTCTCTTATGTTTTATTTATTTTATTATTTTTTGTTTGATATTATATATTTTTTTTTATTCACTGACACTTTGATTTAATTGGCTGGTTATGCTCAGAGTGGGGAGAATTAGATCATTAAGTATCTTAATGACCAATGTGGGGTGAACGTGTGTGAGTGGGGGCCGAGACCCCTTTTCCCAGTGAGAGTTCCCCATAAAATAAAAATGATTAAAAATGGTGGGGTAGAGACTGAAGATGTTCCTGTAATATAACTGTAAATAGGGTGATTAAAATTGAATTGATTGGAAAATAAATATGATCAAAACGTGATATGGAGCAGTAAGGTAAATAATAAATAAACAACAAATAATAAGCAGTATAGGTGTCACACCACAGAATGTATGGGGATGAGCACTATATAAATAATAAATTGTATGGAATGGTATAAAATAATACACGTAAGAACCTAAAAGGGTTAAGCCATTTAATCTGTATTACAAGAGGATGTATTCAATTCTTAGTAGCCTTTTAATGACTTGATAATTTTAAAGTTTTTAACAGCTGCTCAGAGATTGACACAACAGCAACAACTTGTACCTAGATTGTTACAATTTTGAATGCTATTTAGTGCCTTGTTTTTAAACTTTTTTTGGGGAATATTGTTAATGAAAGCAGTTATTTTTTATTGGGGATGTACTATATTTGATGATCCACAATGATCTATGATGACTATACTAAAACATCACAAGAATTGCTGCTGATATCCCACCAACTTGCAGATTTAAGGCATGATCACTGTTATTTTGGTACTTTGAGAAAGGCCTGGGTTTGGGCCGAAATGTCAGTTTGAAGTCCTGAAAATAAAACTAATTTATCTTTAAACCCTGTGAGTGCGGATACTTTTGGATAGATATATAGATATATAGATATATAGATATATAGATATATAGATATATAGATATATAGATATATAGATATATAGATATATAGATATATAGATATATAGATATATAGATATATAGATATATAGATATATAGATATATAGATATATAGATATATAGATATATAGATATATAGATAGATACATTTTATATTAGTGTGTTCAGTTTTTGTAAATGAAGATGCAGATGAAATGACATTAAATCTCCTTCTGTAGATCCCATCAAGACCAGCCAGGGCTCCCTCTCGCTGAAGGCTTATCGGCTGACACCCAAACTGATGGAAATCTGCAAGGAAAAAGACTTCTCGGCTGAAGGGTACGTGAATGAACAGTGTGTGGAACTTGGCAGCTTTCTTGTTTCCCGGATTTGGAAGGTGTGAGGAACACGGCAGAGAACATGTCGTCCAGTCATTTAAGGCAAAGAGATTACTAGAATGAGAAGTCAGAAAATCCGAGCGCGTGAATGGCTCACTGTGTCTCAGGCGCGCCCCATAAATTCCTGACGCCCAAATTGTGCAGTTGTGCTGTGCATCGGAGCCCCATATTAGCTCCCGGGCTGCATCTTCTCACTTCTTTAAATGGATCGAGGCTCTCGCAGTGTCTCATTAAAGGGAAATTAGAGCAGGGAATAACAGCTGCACCTTTGTGCAAGAGTATATGCATAATCCACACATACACAAGCTTTTTCTATCCAATATGGATTGCTTCAAGTCCCCTAATTAACGCAGGCTGCATATCATTGGAAATAATTTAAATCTCCTGTTATCAGCCCCAAATGTCCTTTGTTTTATTTATATACCTAAAACATCCTGCAGTCCTGAGGATCCTGAACTAATGAGAGCGCTTAACTACCAGCCATCAAATATCATTTAGTTACTTTGCATTTTGCAAGATTTTCTTGTACTCTCCAATTCACGGCTCTCTGAATTGAATGTTATTTATAAAAGTCTGAAGGCCAAAAACCCCAAAAATTACATTTTTTTTTAACTATAAAATCTATTTTTTGTGAAAAAAAAACCTTGAATTTTTATTTAATGTTTACATGATTTTCTAGTAGACTTGCGTTATGAAAATTCAAATTACGGAAAGATCCATTATCCAGAAAGCCCCAGGTCATGAGCATTCTGGATAACAGGTCCCATACCTGTATCTGTCAATTATCCTAACACTTAACATTTGTTTCATTTATACGTATGTTTTTAATTCAGTGTGGAAACTGTATAAAATGGCTGGATTAATTAGACTAATGAATTCCATATTACAGTTTATTTGCCCAATATGGGGCCAGACCAACTGCCTATCTGGCAGTTGATCAGATTGGCTTTAAAGGGGTTGTTCACCTTTGAATTAACATTTAGTATGACGTAGAGAGTGATATTCTGAGACAATTTGCAATTGGTTTTAATTTTTTTTATTATTTGTGATTTTTGAGTTATTTAGCTTTTTATTCAGCAGCTCTCGAGTTTGCAATATCAGCCGTCTGGTTGCTAGGGTCCGAGTTACTCTTAGCAACCATACATTAATTCGAATAAGAGATTGCAAATGCTCCTGTTATGAGCCCATCATTGGAGGCCAAACCATTAAATCATCCACTTTTGGCTTACCACATGGTGACCAATTCAAAGGAAGATCCACTTTTTTAACGGTCTCTCAAAATTATCATCTTGTATATGCCCAGCTTTCCTAGTTCTGTACATGGCAGAAAATACAGCATCTGTATGAAAGTAGTAAAGCTGACACCCTGTTTAAAGGACATGTAAAAGCTACATTTTCCTACCATGTATATGCAAGTTTATACTTTGATAAAAAGTTCTGCTGGAGTTGAGCACTGTAATGGTTAAGCTGAGCTCAGGAGAGGTGGTTAGGAGAAAAAAATAGGATCAGAACGCTAGAGCAGAGTTTCTATGAGAACTGAGCTGAGCTGAGAAGAATTGAGCATGCTAATCAGCCAAACTAATTCCTGAGGGAAGGGGCCAAGGGGGTTAGAGAAGGAGAAGGTATGCTTTACCATATCTGAGTAAACCGCTCTAGAAGCTCTTTCTTTTTGTTTAGGATAGCAGCTGCCATATTAGCTTGGTGTGACATCACTTCCTGCCTGAGTCTCTCCCTGCTCACTCATAGCTCTGGGCTCAGATTACAGCGGGGGGGAGGAGCAAACTGAGCAAGCTCTGGAGGTTTAAAGGAAAACTACACCACCAAAATTAATACTTAAGCAACAGTTTATATCAAATGAAGTGGCATATTAAAGAATCTTATCAAACTGGAATATATATTTAAGTAAATATTGTCCTTTTGCCTTGAGCCACCATTTTGTGATGGTCTGTGTGCTGCCTCAGATCACCTGACCAGAAATACTGCAGCTCAAACTGTAACAGGAAGAAGTGTGGAAGCAAAAGACACAACTCTGTCTGTTAATTGGCTCATGTGACCTAAAATGTATGGTTGGTTTGGTGTGTTTGTGAGTACAGTGAATCCTACGATCCCAGGGGGCGGCTCTTGGTTTTTAAAATGGCAATTTTCTATTTATGATAAAATGCCACATATAATTAAAAAAGTATATTATTATGAAAATGGTTTATTTACATGAAGCAGGGTTTTACAAATGAGCTGTTTTATGCAATATCTTTTTATAGAGACCTACATTGTTTGGGGGGTATAGTTTCCTTTTAAGCTGAAAACAGGAAGTCAGAAGCCAGTACAGAAGCCCATGAGTACACAATAGAAGGAAAGAAATGTGATGTTTCTTTTGACAGAGGACTCAGAGCAGCATTACTTTGAGGGTTTACTGGTGTATTTATATAGACCTTTCTGATAAAGTTTACTTAATTTTAACCCGCCCTTCTCCTTTAATTTGTTTTGCCTTCTGCCCGCAGGTTAAAAAAGGCCAATGTTGCATATGAAGACATGTTTGAAGAGGTTCCTATTGTCATCAAGAACTCCCACCTTATTAACGTGCTGGTCTGGGAGCTGGATAAAAAGGCACCAGTCACTGAAAAGCACGAGCTGCTCAATCTTTCCAGCAGGTGAGTCCTAATGTGATTGTATAACCTGATAGTGTGTGATACTCCACTTTGCTCATGCTTATAATATGGGAAACATGGCCGCCTAGGTTTATTTCCATTTCTCTTCACTTTGCCAGTTCTGTTATCCATAAGCTCTTTGAGTAATGGCTTTGAAAAGAGCTTTGTAGATTTTTGCCCATTCTCAGGCCATTTCGGCTTGTATTTTTGGGCTACTTTAACGCAATTGCGCTCTCTGCACTAGAAGAGCCGAATTTCCTGGGTTGAAAACCGGAAATTTGGCTCTTGGTTACCAGGAGCAGCCGTCTGATCCACTATTTTGGATTCGGCCGAACCCCCGAATCCTTCATGAAAGATTCTGCAGAATACCGAACCGGATCCAGGTCCTAATTTGCATATGCAAATTAGGGATGGGAAGGAGAGCATTTTTTACTTCTGTTGACAGTCAAGCCATTTCCCTCTCCCCCCTAATTTGCATATGCAAATTAATATTCAGATTTGGTTTGGCCGCATTTAAAGGGGAAGGAAACCTAGGTGGCGCAAACCCCCCCCCCCCCCCGTGTGTTGCCCACCCTCCCCCCTGGCCTACCCGTCCCGCTGGGCAAATGCCCCTAACTTGTTACTTACCCTTCTGCGCAGGTCCAGTCCAGGGAGTTCACAGACGGCATCTTCTTCCACGCGATCTTCTTCCTGCTTTGAACGGCATTTTGGCGCATGCGCAGTAGGAGAATTTCGCCGGTACGGATCTAATGCGCATGCGCCAAAAGTCACTAAGTACTTATGGCGCATGCGCAGTAGATCTTACCAGCGAAATAGTTCTACTGCGCATGCGCCGTTCAAAGCAGGAAGAAGATCGCGTGGAAGAAGATGTCGTCTGTGAACTCCCTGGACTGGACCTGCGCAGAAGGGTAAGTAACAAGTTAGGGGCATTTGCCCAGCGGGACGGGTAGGCCAGGGGGGAGGGTGGGCAACACACGGGAGGGGGGGAGGGTTTTTGCGCCAACTAGGTTTCCTTCCCCTTTAATGTTAATGGTTCAAAGAATGTCGGGCTGAATGGTCGGCCCCCACACATTTTCACCTCACCAAATCTGGCCCTCGTTGCAAAAAGTTTGGGCACCCCTGAACTAAAATATAATTAATCCTTATTGGAAGCAAAACCAGCCTATTGGGTTTATTTCATGTTTACTTGATTTTCTCTATTTTCTATATTCCGATATCTGGAAAACCCCAGATCCCAAGCATTCTGGATAACAGGTCTCATACCTGTAATTGCCCTTACCTTAAAAATAATTTTCTTATATTCCATGAACAAGTGTGCAGAATCTAAAATAAACATGATTTTTCCGTTGTTTTTGGACACGATTCTGCCTTATCGCAAAACCATCTAGATCACCTTATTAACATTTAATTAGAATTCCTTTTACATTTTTTACTTACTTCCTTGTTTTGTGACAAAAAGTCACGTGATTTCCCTCCCGCCCCTAATTTACATATGCAAATTAGGATACGGATTTAGTTCGGCCGGGAAGAAGGATCATGTACAAGGTACGAAAGAATGAGCTGCTCAATCCAAGGTACGAATCCGAATCCTGTTGAAGAAGGCAGAGTCCTGAACCGAATCCTGGATTCAGTGCATCCCTAGTAATAATAAAACAGTAGCTTGTACTTGATCCCAACTAAGATATAATTAATCCTCATTGGAAACAGCACCAGCCTATTGGGTTTATTTAATATTTACATGTTTTTCTATATTCCGATATCTGTAAAACCCAGATCCCAAGCATTCTGGATAACAGGTCTCGTACCTGTAATTGCTTAAAAAAAAATGTTCTGATATTCCATGAATAATTGTGCAGAATCTAAAATAAACATGATTTTTCCGTTGTTTTTGGACACGATTCTGCCTTATCACAAAACCATCTAGATCACCTTATTAACTTTTAATTAGAATTCTGTACAGACGGATAGGACGCTGCATCAGAATTGGAGCTGGCTGTGCTGACAGCCTCCCCATGTGTTCCCTGATTCATGAAGCTTTTTATATTCGGATTCAACAAGGGGCAGAGAGTGATGGTTGTAGTTCAGCCGAGGGTAGAGTGCTGCCGTTTATTGCTTTGTGGTTACAGAGCACGGAAAGTACTGCGGGCTGCTAAACACTTAAGCATTTCAGCTTTCGAAAAATCTAATTTCTTCTACTTTGTGTAACAAATATATCAAATTAAATAGTTGTTACGCTGCTGATCCAGCGAACCCTGTATGTTTCTTGGCACCGAAAAGCCCAGATTGTTCACATTTCCTGTGGAAACCAACTACGGAATCGGTCGCAACCATAAAGGAACCGGGGGAAAGGAATACAGTGGAAAGGGGTAACATTTATAGAGTAATGTTACCCGAGACTTTATAGGTATATGTTGCCCAATATTCTAATTTGCCTTGTCTGGATGTCTGCAGTGAGCTGAAGTATATCCTATTCCTATTCACGCTGCAGCTTGGGCTTTTCTTTGTATATGATGTTTCCCCTGGATTCCTGACGCACGGCATGATGACTTGCACTCAAACCAGCATTTTTGGGTGGCAGAGAGGACATTTTATCCCTAAATGCTTGTGTTACTACAGCTGGCCATATGCACACAGATCATATTGGTCAGTTTGAGGAATGGGCAGATAAGAAAAGGGATAACGGAGTTAAAATTGCAAAAAACAACAAATATTTGCAAAATTTAAAACCTTCAGAATTGTTTCTTTGCCGATCTTTTTCACTGTTCCTCCACTGGATCATCAAATCAAGATACAATTAAAGATCAGCACCACAGGCTATGGCAAAAAAAAAAAAAAAAAAAATAACAGAACCTAGCGCAATATTGTTAATAATTAGTGCAATCACCAAAGTGTTACAACACTAGTCTGTGTGTGTCTTGAACCATAGAAAGTCTATGCACAGATTTTTCGTGTGTTTTTTGAAGCACTTTGACTTAATTATCATTTATTTTGGATATAGCACCTTGTAGAAATCACTATCACTTTAAAACACACACGAAAAATCTGTGCATAAACTTTCTATGGTTCAAGACACACACAGATTAGTGTAACACTTTGGTGATTGCACTAAATATTAACAGTATTGCACTAGCTTCTGTTATTAGATAAGAAAGGGAACCTCTTGCTATTCTGTATGAAGAAAGTAGAAAGGCAGCCATACAATTTTTGGCCCTTTGTATACCCTCTGTCTCTTTACCCCATGTATGGCAGGCTCAATGTATGCCAATAGTCAGAATCCGAAAATCCGGCATCTCAAACCTGCCGAGGTTCTATAATTCAATGGGAGAGATCCCTATCCTATATGAAAATTTGTTGCCTGCGCTGGAATTAGCCAGAAAATCCGATTATTTCAGACTTTTCAGGTAAAAATAAGAAAAATTCAGTTTTTCAGGAAAAAACCCACAAAAAAATCGAGAGGTTCAGGGAAAAAACTCTTTCGCTAGATTTTTTTTGAGTTTTCCCCGATCTGATTAAATCCTGCTTTTTAAAGAAATAAGGTCAAATCATGGATTCTAGTTTGTTTTTTTTTTTAATAGAAAAATTCAGATTTTGATAAATAAGGCCCTTAGCAGGACATAGACTGTGCTATTCCAAGACAATTTGCAATTGCTCTTAATTTTTTTGTGTTTTTAATTATTTTGCTTTTTATACAGCAGCTTTCCAGCTGTATCCGGCATCTCAACCCTGGTTGTATATAAGTCAATGGTAGAGGTCCCTATCCTATATGGAAGTTTCTGTTGTCTGTGCTGGTATTGGCCAGAAAATCCGACTATTTCAGACTTTTAGAGCGAAAAAAAAAAAAGAAAAATTCAGTTTTCAGGAAAAGCCCCCCAAAAAATCGAGCAATTCAGGGAAAAAACCATACAATTCTGATTTTCACTAGATTTTTTATAATTTTCTCCCGATCTGATTAAATCTGACTTTTTGAATAAATAAGGTCAAATTGTGGATTCTTGTTTGGAGTATTTTATTTATTTGAAATAGAAAAATTCTGATTTTTATAAATAAGGCCCATAGCATTACATAGACCGTGCTATTCCAAGACAATTTGCAATTGGTCTTCATTTTTTTCGTGGTTTTTGAATTATTTTGCTTTTAAAACAGCAGCATTCCAGTTTGGAATTTCAGAAGCTATCTGGTTGCAAGGGTGCAGTTTACCCTGGCAACCAGGTAGTGGCTTGAATAAGAAACTGGATTATAAATATTATAAAACATAAATAAGAAAATTGTTACACCACTTCCTGTTTGCAGCACCATCACTTCCTGTTTGATGGTGGTTGCGGGCTTGGTTGCGGATAAGGCAGTTTTGGGTCCGGGTAGTGGATCAAAGTGGGTAAATATTAGGAATACACCGAATCCAGGATTCGGTTCGGGATTCGGCCTTTTTCAGCAGGATTCGGATTTGGCTGAACCCAATATGAATCATAATTTGCATATGCACATTAGGAGCAGGGAGGGAAATCGCGTGCTTTTTGTCACAAAACAAGGTAAAAGTAAAGTAAAAAATGGTTTCCCCTTCCCACCCCTGATTTGCATATGCAAATTCGGATTTGGTTTGGTATTTGACCGAATCTTATGTCAAGGATTCAGGGGTTTGGCCAAATCCAAAATAGTTGATTCAGTGCATCTCTAGTAAAAATGCGGGTTTGGGTTGCGGGTCCGGGTCTTACAAATTTGTTCTGCGCAGGACTCTAGCATGTGATGCAAGAGCAGTGGAGACCTATCCCAATCTCACGTCACATGCATGTGCATAATAAGTGAGTTCGGGGGCAAGTGTTTATTATGGCCATGAATATGCCCCACCATTACCAGTTTCACCAAACGGCCTCCCAGTTCGGATGGCTTGGCACTCGCGAGGGACATCGCTGCTCCGTACGCGTCAGGCAATTTCCACAATCCACGGGCATCTATAAGAACACTTTTTAAAATTTCAATAATATTTGTAGCAATTAACATTACTTCTATTAACACGACACCAAAGGGGAAATTCTCTTTAACACAAGTTCGTTTTCGTACTGGTACACGTTTTTTTTTTGCCCAGGAAAAGACGAAAAAAAAGCCAAACTGTTCCGTTCTGAGCACAAGTGCTTTTTCAATAGGAGAGCAACATGAGGTGAGGTGTAACGAATTAGAGGATCCAGTAACCTTATAAAAGTAAACTAATGCGATACCACGGAGCTCTCTCGCTCTGCAGCTGTGCAGCACTTTAATGGAAACCGTATGTTGTATTCCACCCACCAGTAGGACTTTATAGTATTACAGGGAAGGGATGCCTTTTCCATAGAGCTGCTGAGTGTAGAATTTTCAGAGGGCAGGGGGGTTTCGAGAAAAAAACGTACACTGGGAAGCTCACATTTTAGAACGTTTTATCCATACAGGTATGGGGTCCGTTATCCGGAAACCCATTATCCAGAAAGCTCAGAATTATGGAAAGGCCGTCTCTCATAGACTCCATTATAATGAAATAATCCAAATTTTTTAAAAACGGTTTCCCTTTTTCTCTGTAATAATAAAACAGTAGCTTGTACTTGATTCCCAACTAAGAGTCTTAAAGGAACAGTAACATCAAATAATATAGTCTTTTAAAGTAATAAAAATATAATACAGTGTTGCCCTGCACTGGTAAAACTGCTGTTTGCTACAGAAACTCTACTACTGTTTATATAAATAATCTGCTGTGTAACAATGGGGGCAGCCATTCAAAGGAGAAAAGGCTCAGGTTACACAGCAGATAGAAGATACGCTCTGTAGAACATAATGGTGTTATCTGTTATCCACTATTTAACCTGTGCCATATGCCTTTTTCCAATTTCCACCATTGCTACATAGCAGCTTGTTTATATAAACAATAGTAGTGTTTCTGAAGCAAACACACCAGTTTTACCAGTGCAGGGCAACACTGTATTATATTTTCATTACTTTAAAGGAGAACTAAACCCTAAAAATCAATGGCTAAAAATTTGTATATACTGTGTTTATTGCACCAGCCTAAAGTTTCAATAGCTGCAATGATCCAGGACTTCAAACTTGTCACAGGGGGTCACCATCTTGGAAAGTGTCTGTGACACTCACATGCTCAGTGGGCTCTGATTGGCTGTTGAGAAGCTAAGCTTAGGGCTCGTCACTAATTATCCAGCAGAAAATGAGCTTCCCCTGTAATATAAGCTGATGCTACAGGTTTGCTGATTAAATTCTAATGCTAATTGTACTGGTTTCTGTGCTGCCATGTAGTAATTATCTGTATTAATTACTAATCAGCCTTATATTGTGACATTTCTATTCTATGTGTACTGTATATTCTGAGTGGCTCCCTAAGCTCAGTAAGTGACAGCAGCGCAGAGCATGTGCAGTGAATCAGCAGAAAAGAAGATGGGGAGCTACTGGGGCATCTTTGGAGACACAGATCTTTACTGCTAAAGGGCTGTGGTTGCCTTGGGCTGGTACAGAAGCACAAAACATAATGTACAACATTTCTAACCTACGTCTTTAGTTAAGCTGTAGTTCTCCTTTAAAACGCTTTTATTTTTTGGTATTACTGTTCCTTTAAGGTGTGAATTATGGAAAGACCCCTTATCCAGAAAACACCAGAGCATTGTGGATAATAGGTCCCATAACCTGCACTGTTTTGTAGCAAGGACATGTGGAGGGGTGGAACTGTGCATGTAAACAAAGCATGGAGGATCTCAATGTCTGTGTTACAATTAGAGTGTTGCTTCAGTTCTCCCATATAAACATGTTTTATGCCCCGAGTCACAGCCCGTGTGTACAGTATGTCCCCGATTTATCTGCTCGTACTTAATTTCATTTCTGTGCTCTCATCCCTTTCCCAATTCCCATTCCCACTCAGAAAGCATTTTAATCTTGTATGTGCTCATGAGTTTGTCATGTCAATTATTAGAGCTGGAAGCCCTCCCTCCATTACTACATATAAATATGCCCACAAGATATATGGCCTTATCATCCCGGCTAGCCCTCCTGCAAGTGATACAGAGAGACATTTGTAATTCACAAGAAAGAAGCCACATCATGCCAGGGACATAAGCACCAATCCTGCATTTGTCTCTGCCAGGCTTCATTCTAGCTGCACTCCATTCCTAGCAGTTTCTTATTAAAGGAACAGTTCAGTGTAAAAATGCAAACTGGGTAAATCGATAGACTGTGCAAAATAAAACATGTTTCTAATATAGTTACCGTATATACTTGGGTATAAGCCGAGTTTTTCAACCCCCAAAATATGCTGAAAAACTCTACCTCGGCTTATACTCGGGTCAAGCGCAAAAACGGTCGCCAGCGTCTAAGAATAGTCGCCGGCGCCTAAGAATAGTCTCCAGGAATATTCGCCGGCGTCCAAGAATGGTGGCCGGCATCCAAAAACAAGACGCCGGCACCTCCAATGGGAGCACAAACCCTCAATTTTTTAATTGAAACTTACCAGAAGCTGCTGCATTTCTCACCCTAGGCTTATACTCGAGTTAATATGCTTTCCCAGTTTTTGGAGGTAAAATTAGGTACTTCGGCTTATACTCGGGACGGCTTATACTCGAGTATATACGGTAGTTAGCGAAAAATGTAATGTATAAAGGCTTGAGTGACTGGATGTAGACTGGGGGGGATAAAGAGTAGAGCCCTTTAAAAGTATGGATGCTCCGAATCCACTACTTTGGAATTTGGTTGAATCCTTCATGAAAGATTTGGCCAAATACCAAATCCTTATTTGCATATGCAAATTAGGGAAGAATCCGAATCCTGCCGAAAAAGGCCAAATCCTGGCCGAACTCCCAACATGTTTGAAATAGAAAGAGGGATAAAAAGATTTGTTGCGCATAAAAAATTGACCACTCCCATGTTTGTGGCCACACCCCCTAATTACCATGTTAATTTTACAAAATCAGGCAGGTTATGAAAGTTTGAACACATTTCCTGTGGTTTTTACGAGTTATTACAGTTTTGCTAATCGAAGTGAGTTCCCCTTTAAACTGCAAGTGACAGTTTCCCCAAGAGACCTGCTTATCTTAAATCGTTGCAAAAGTATCTATTCTGGGCTCTCTGCCAAAGGCCAATTAAGTTTTAGAAACTTGTATCTTTTTCTGTCTGTTCAGGGCAGGAAATCAAAGAGAAAGTCAGGACATTTCAGTAACAATCCGTGAAAAACGGGATATTTGGGAAGTGTGCATATGTTATCATGGGCTATTTTTAGATACTAACTCTCTAATTATTAAAGGGCTTCTAAAGCCCTTTAGTGTCGGTTTTATGAAACAGCGATGCTGTACCACTTCCTCAGAACAGAAGAGCAATGCAGACACTCAGGGCCGCCATTAGAAATTACGGGGCCCATATAACCAAATTATCAGGCCCACTTGACCCCGCCCACCCAAGCTCCACCCCAGATCCCGCCCACTCCACATAACCGTTAAAAGACCACACAGACATCAGTGCTAAAAAAGGTAACCCCCCCCCCCTGCACACACAAGTTATAAAAAGCTATTGATGGTCAGGGCCCCTTATATGTGTGGTGCCAGGGCCCCCCTTAAAAGTTTTTTTTAAAAAATTGTTGGTCAGGGCCCCCCTACAAGTTAAAAAAAAAAAAAAAAAAAAAAAAACTGGCACCAGGTCCCCCCTTACAAGTAGAAAAGAAACTGGGCCCAGAAGAATATTTTTTTAAAAAAACATTGGCACCAGGGCCCCCATTACAAGTTAAAAAAAAAATTGGGGCCTCAAAGAATATTTTTTTTAAAAAAAACATTGGAGCCAGGGCCCCCCTAACAAGTTAAAAAAAAATTGGGGCCCCAGAGAATATTTTTTAAAAAAAACATTGATGGCGCGGGCCTTTAGAGTATTAAAATATTACATTGGTGGCCAGGGGATGAAAAAAAACACAAATTGGTGTTCAGTAGAGTTGAACTCATGGCTCGAGGACTTCAACTTCGCCTCCTTTCGCGACCTTGGGTTTTTTGCCGATTCAGGACTTCAATTTCTTCGGGTCTTTTCACCGATTCGGGACTTCGGCTTCAGGTATTTTCGTGTCTTTGGGTCTTTTCACTGCTACGGGACTTCAGCTGTTCAGCTTTTCGGCACTGATTGTGACTTTGGAAATGGGCGCATGGCTTTGGCGCTGTCAAGGGGGGCCCGGCTCTTTTGAAAAAGTGCAGCACTGCTGGGCCCCCCTTCAGGCCCGAGCTCGGGACACCTGTACCCTCTGTCCCCCCCATGATGGTGGCCCTGCAGACACTTATCCAGTTATCCATGCATTTTCCATCCTTGGATCTTTTTCTGTCTTAGCTCCCCTTTAATTCTGTGCAGTTTTTTTTTATAATGGTTGTTAACGCTACTTGTTTGTCTTTTCTTTTCTTGAACTTTCTACTCTAATGAGATTTCATTAATGTTTTTTTCATGTTGGAAAGTGAGCAGTAGGGAAATTGGGGTGGGGGGCATGGGGGAGGGGTGTATCGCCAAATTGGGATCTAATGGAAAAAGTGCTGGTTTACTTGGATCATACTTATCAGTTAGTTCATGTCTCCAACACATCTGTTTAAGTTATCTGTTTTCAGTTTCCCTGGCGACGGAGGCAAACACGGCAATATGGAACAATAAGTCCCTGTTTCAGTGTTTTCGTGCCGTGGGTCCCAGAGATGCAAATAAAATCCCTTCATGCGGCTTGTGTTGTTTCTCGGCCGTGGCGAAGAAAAAAAAAATCGACTGTTTCAGTAGATGGGGGAGTTGCGACTCCAGATGAACAGCTCTCTGCTCATTCTTGTCACTCAGTAATAGCAGGACAAACGCGTTGGGTGTAGCGCCCCCTGCAGCAGTTGTTTTGTAGGAGATTGCAACTGCCAGTGAATGCTGAGTCAGTACAGCACTTGCCTTTAGGTACCAACATTCTATTGTGGCTTTTGTCAAGCAGCATGACTGCTCCAATGTACATTTACTTCCAGAAATATATAACATTCAAGGGATACTGTCATGGGGAAAAAAGGTTGTTTTTTTTCTCCAAAACACATCAGTTAATAGTGCTGCTCCAGCTGAATTCTGCACTGAAATCCATTTCTCAAAAGAGCAAACAGATTTTTTTATATTAAATTTTGAAACCTGACATGGGACTAGACATATTGTCAGTTTCCCAGCTGCCCTCAGTTATGTGACTTGTGCTCTGATAAACTTCAATCACTCTTAACTGCTGTACTGCAAGTTGGAGTGATATCACCCCCCTCCCTTTCCCCCCCAGCAGCCAAACAAAAGAACAATGGGAACGTAACCAGATAACAGCTCCCTAACACAAGATAACAGCTGCCTGGTAGATCTAAGAACAGCACTCAATAGTAAAATCCAGGTCCCACTGAGTCACATTCAGTTACATTGAGTAGGAGAAACAGGCTGCCAGAAAGCAGTTCCATCCCAAAGTGCTGGCTCTTTCTGAAATCACATGACCAGGCAAAATGACCTGAGATGCACCTACACACAGGCCTGGATTTGTGGAAAGGCCACCTAGGCCCGGGCCTAGGATGGCAGGATTTTAGGGGGGGGGCGGCATGCTGCCCAACCACAACCACATTGGTTCAAAAACACTGGGGATGCACTGGAAATTTTTTAAATTCCCCATCGATGATGGAAATTTGCACAAATAAAGGGAAGGACACAGGGGTGATGAACAGCAGTGGGCCTAGGGGTGCCCTCTGTTTAAATCTGGCCCTGCCTACACCAATATTACAACTAAATAACTTGCTGGTTCAGGAATGAAATTTTAAAATGTAGAGTTGATAATTTACAGTGTAAACAGTATAATTTAGAAATAAAAACGACATCATAAGAATCATGATAGAATACCTTTAAATAGCTGTATAAAAGCTCCCTATTTACTTCCTGTTTGTGGCTCAGGCTGCATTGCCTAAATGACCCCTTCCTCCTTTTAGATTGTAAGCTCTAATTACCGCTGTTCAACTGAAGTCACCTGTACAGATTACACCCAACCACACCACCAGTGGCCATACATGGGCAGATTTAAATTGCCTTGGGCAACAAGATCCTAATATTACCCACATCATGGAGGGCATACGGGGGGAAAATTCGCTCTTTTGGCGACTTTTCCAATTGTTGATCTTTTAGTATATGGGCAGCTTTAGGCACCCTTCAGGTATCCAGCGATGCAGAAGATGTTGGCGATAATTATTTGGTAATACGGTAGAACCCCCAATTAACATCCCCTGATTTTAGGTTTCCCCTCATTTTACATTGTTGGTTTGTGGTCCCACCAATTCTATATTATTCATAATATATTTCCCTGATTTTACATTTTCCTGGATTTTACATCATTTTTTTTTCTGGTCTCCTGAAAAATGTAAAATGGGGGTTCTACTGTATATAATCTGAGTATTTTATCCAAATGCTTTAGAGTCCCACATGGTTCCAATTATTTAAAGGAGAACTAACCCCTAAAATTGAATGTGGCTAAAAATGTCATATTTTATATCCTAAGCTTATTGCACGAGGCTAAAGTTTCAGCTTTTCAATAGCAGCAATGATCCAGGACTTCAAACTTGTCACAGGGGGTCACCATCTTGGAAAGTGTCTGTGACACTCACATGCTCAGTGGGCTCTGATTGGCTGTTGAGAAGCTAAGCTTAGGGCTCGTCACTAATTATCCAGCAGAAAATGAGCTTCCCTGGCTGTAATATAAGCTGATGCTACAGGTTTGCTGATTATTAAATTCTGATGCTAATTGCACTGGTTTCTGTGCTGCCATGTAGTAATTATGTGTATTAATTACTAATCAGCCTTATATTGTGACATTTCTATTCTATGTGTACTGTATATTGTGAGTGGGTCCCTGAGCTCAGTAAGTGACAGCAGCACAGAGCATGTGCAGTGAATCAGCAGAAAAGAAGATGGGGAGCTACTGGGGCATCTTTGGAGACACAGATCTTTACTGCTAAAGGGCTGTGGTTGCCTTGGGCTGGTACAGAAGCACAAAACATATTGTACAACATTTCTAGCTACTTCTTTAGTTAAGCTTTAGTTCTGCTTATCTGTCTCTGTATTGAATCCGTGTGTTTCTCTCTGGTGCCCAGTAACCACCTGGAGAAAAGCCTGCAGCTCCTGATGGACAGAGTGGATGAAATGAGCCAGGACATAGTGAAATACAACACATACCAGCGCAATGTCGGCAAGCAACAGCAGCAGAAGCATCAGGTGGGTTCCCATTATTTGCTCATGGAATAGAGGGGTGGTTCCTGCATGGGGCTGCAAGTGGTCTTCATCCACAGGGGAGGCGCTTACGTGAATGAGGTATTATCCCTTTAAAGGTGTGGTTCATGTTTAAACTAACTTTTCGTATGTTGTAGAGAGTGATATTCTGAGACAATTTGCAATTGGTTTTCATTTTTTATTATTTGTGGTGTTTGTGTTATTTAGCTGTTTATTCAGCAGCTCTCCAGTTTGCAGTTTCAGCAATCTGGTTGCTAGGGCCCAAATTGCCCTAGAAACCATGGATTGATTTGAACGAGAAACTGGAATATGAATAGGAGAGACCTGACCATAAAGATGAGTGATATAGAGTAGCAATAACTATAAACTTATAGGGTGGTTCGTGTTTAATCTAACATTTAGGATGATGTAGAGAGGGATATTCTGAGACCATTTGCAATTGGTTTTCATTTTTTATTATTTGTGGTTTTAGAGTTATTTAGCTTTTTATTCAGCCGCTCTCCAGTTTGCAATTTCAGCATCTGGTTGCTAGGATCCAAATAACCCTACCAACCATGCATTGATTGAGAGACGTGAATATGAATAGGAGAGGGCTGAATATAAAAATAAGTAATACAGAGTAGCAATAACTATAAACTTGTAGCCTTACAGAGCATTTATTTTTAGATGGGGTCAGTGACCCCCATTTGAAAGCTGGAAAGTCAGGCAAATAATTCAAAAGCTATATAAAAGAAAAAATGAAGAACAATTGAAAACTTGCTTAGAAATAGTGGCTTTTATTACATATAGGGGTAAGTAGGTTACAAAATGGCTATTTCTAAGCAACTTTTCAATTGGTCTTCATTTTTTCTTTTATATAGCTTTTGAATTATTTGCCTGACTTTTTTTCCTGCTTTAAAATGGGGGTCACTGACCCCATCTAAAAATAAATGCGCTGTGACGCTACAAGTTTATAGTTATTGCTACTCTTTATTACTCATTTTTATAATCAGGCCTCTCCTATTCATATTCACATCACTCGTTCAAATCAATGCATGGTTTCTAGGGTAATTTGTACCCTAGCAACCAGATTGCTGAAATTGCAAACTGGAGAGCTGCTGAATAAAAAGCTAAATAACTCTAAAACCACAAATAATAAAAAATGAAAACCAATTGCAAATTGTCTCAGAATATCACTCTCTACATCATACTAAAAGTTAGATTAAACACGAACCACCCTACAGGTTTATTGTTATTGCTACTCTTTATCATTCATTTTTATGGTCAGGTCTCTCCTTCAAATCAGTGCAATTTGGACCCTAGCAACCAGATTGCTCAAATTGCAAACTGGAGAGCTGCTGAATAAAAAGCAAACATCTTATTGGTTGCTATGGGTTACTGCTCCTGGGCAAACTTAGCGGCTTTTATTACATATAGGAGTAAGTAGCTTATAAAATGGCTGTTTGCCCAGGAGCAGTAACCCATAGCAACCAATAAGATGTTTGCTTTTAAACAGGTGACCAGTAAATGCTGATTGGTTGCTATGGGTTACTGCTCCTGGGCAAACTCATTGCCTTTTATTACATAACTCCATATAAGTAAGCTCAAAGGTGAAACCCCTTTTAATAGTGGCAGGACATATCTGTACTATATGAATAAAGGCCAATAATAATAATAATAATAATAATAAAGCAGCTGGAAGGCCCCGTGTTTGACTCTCCTGCTGCTGCGTAACCATCAATTGCGACTCCCTGGCATTCTCATGAAATAACCGTGAATATTACAAGTTATTCAGTGAGACAACAGCCTTTCCTCATTTCCTACTCGATTACATTTCCTCCAGTCCCGTGTTCAAACTAATGAAGCGCTTTTGCCAGATGAATTGAAAACGACTATTTTTTTCCCCAAGAAAACGTAAGCGTTTGGAGGTATTTAAGAAACAAGTGGAAAGTCGGTCATTAGCTCCCCCCCCCCAGCGTTATCCATTGCAAAATATCACTCAAGAAAATAATTTTATCATCGGAAGCAAAGGAAGAAAAAAAAGGTTTAGGCTTGCAGGCTCCATTTACCTCTAATTGCTTTGGTTGTGGTTCATTACAGCATCGTTAATGTCCCCATCACCAATTTTGTAAAATCCGCGTTTGTGCTGAAAAGCTGTTCATTTTGCCTGGAAATGTTACCCGCGCACCTTTGCTGTTTTCTGCTGCTTTTATTAAGCCTGTTTTTAAAATATGAATAGGAATTTGTTGGTGCAAATAAGAAAAAGTCTTTTTTTTTTTCTTTTTTTTTTACCCATGATTTTTGCAAAACCTTAAAGGAGAAGGAAAGCTACAGAGGCTGTTTATTGCCAATAGATTAGCCACAATAGAGAAAGCTATAGCACTATATTTATTCTGTAGAATGCTTTACCATACCTGAGTAAACAGCTCTAGAAACTTTGTTTAGGATAGCAGTTGCCATATTAGCTTGGTGTGACATCACTTCCTGCCCACATCTCCCCCTGCTTTCTCTTAGCTCTCAGATTACAGCAGTGAGGGGAGGAGGGAGTGAGAGAGGAGCAAACTGAGCATGCTCAAGCCCTAGCCCTGGAGGTTTAAGCTGAAAACAGGAAGTCTGATACAGAAGCCCATGAGTACACAATAAAGGGAAAGAAATGTGGTGTTTCTTTTGACAGAGGAGTCAGAGGAGCATTACTTTGAGGGTTTACTAGTGTATTTATATAGACCTTTCTGATAAAGCTTATTTTAGCCTTTACTTTTCCTTTAAAGGGATATTGTACCCTTAAATAAGTATAAAAGAAAAATATTGTCCTGGCTGTTATTCTTATTACTGGAGTTATATAGGCAGTCATACTAACCATCTCATGAGACTTTTGCTCATTGCACCCACTGCAGTAGGTTCATACCGGACCATATGGGAGGGCAATGGGAAGTGCCAGAAGACTTTTATAGGGTTTATGGGGCTGTTGCGCTCATGGTATGTGGGCAGACTCGCTATTTAGGGTAGTGTGCGACATACGTATTACTCTCTGCTAGGGATGCACCGAATCCAGAATTCGGCCAGAATTCGGTCTTTTTCAGCCGGATTTGGCCGAATCCTAATTTGCATATTCAAATTATGGGCGGGGAGATAAATCGCATGATGTTTTGTCACAAAACAAGGAAGTAAAAAATGTTTTATATGCAAATTAGAATTTGTTTCAGTATTCGGCTGAATCTTTCGCAAAGGATTTTGGGGTTCGGCTGAATCCAAAATAGTGGATTCGGTGCATCCCTATTCTCTGCTGACACATATATAACTGGACATTTTCGACACTGATGTATTGGGCTCATTTTAGTATTTTGCATTTGCTCCATTAAATGGGAACTAAAGCCTAAAAATGGTTATAGCTATAAACGCTTTATGTTATACAGGTATGGGATCCGTTGTATGGAAAGCCCTGAATTAGGCGAAGGCCATTTCCCATAGACTCTATTTTATCCAAATAATTTAAAGGGATACTGTTATGGGATAAAGAGTCTTTTTCAAAACACGTCAGTTAATAGTGCTGCTCCAGCCGAATTCTGTACATAAATCCATTTCTCAAAAGAGCGAACACATTTTTTCGTATTTTATTTTGAGATCTGACATGGGGCTAGACATTTTGTCAGTTTCTCAGCTGCCTCAAGTCATGTGACTTGTGCTCTGATAAACTTTAGTCACTCTTTACTGCTGTACTGCAAGTTGGTGTGATATCACCCCTCCCTTTCCTGCCCCCCCAGCAGCCTAACAAAAGAACAATGGGAAGGTAACCAGATAGTAGCTCCCTAACACAAGATAACAGCTGCCTGGTAGATCTAAGAACAGCACTCAATAGAAAAATCCAGGTCCCACTGGGACACATTCAGTTACATTGAGTAGGAGAAACAACAGCCTACCAGAAAGCAGTTCCATCCTAAAGTGCAGGCTCTTTCTGAAAAGCACATGACCAGGCAAAATGACCTGAGATGCACCTACACACCAATATTACAGCTAATAAATACACTTGCTGGTTCAGGAATGAAATTTTACATGGTAGAGTGAATTATTTGCAGTGTAAACAGTGTCATTTAGAAATAGAAACGACTTTACAAAAATCATGACAGAATCCCTTTAAAATGTATTTCTTTTTTCTCTGTAATAAAACCGAAGCTTTTAAGATTTAATTAATCCTTATTGGAGGCAAAACAATCCTATTGGATTTACTTAATGTTTAAGTGATTTTTGAGTGGACTAATGGAATGAAGATCCAAATCACAGAAAGATCCATTATCCAGAAAACCCCAGGCCCAGCTCCAATACCAAACTTAACTCTACCAACCTGAAGTTTCTGTTTTTTTTAATACAGTAATGATTCAGGCCTTCAAACTTGTCCCATCTGGGAATTTGTTAGGTCATCGTTTGGAGCATGCTCAGTCTGCATCAAGCAGAACATGAGGTCATACAAGCTGATGACTTTACTATTACATTATAGAATAGCAGAATGCCTGGCTTTGAGACTGTTCTATCTATATCTATATATATATATCTATATCTATATATCTAGAGAGAGAGAGAGAGAGAGATGAGTGAGTACCTGAGCTCATGTGCTGTGAAAGCTCCTTTAATAGTGACCCCAGTAAATTCCCTATCATTTTAACTAAAAAAGGTCTCTAGTGGCACAGCTAGCTATTAATTGTTTATTTTCTTGTATCTATCCCATATGCAGTACACGCAAAGGAGACAACAAGAAAACCTACAGCGCCTGAGCCGCGGAGAGACCCCATTGCCCGAGGAAGACGTCAACAAGATGTTTAAGCCTCCTGTGACCCCTTCCAGAATGGATCCCCTTCTTATTGCAGGTAGTGGGGGATACTGTGCACCATGTCTTCTAAACCTCTCGTTAAAGGGAACTGTCGCAAATATTAAAATTTAATATAAACTTCAGCATACTAAAATAAAAGTTTTTCTACATATAATCAATTAAAAATTCTCTACAGTTTCTGAAACAAGTTTATCTTTACTATTTCCTCTCTCCGTATTTGTTTCTCTTCATTCTGTCTTCATGCAGCAGTTGGGTGTCAGATATTCATTGACAGTTAGATCCAATATATCTTATAGGGGGGCTCCTTTTGCCTAGAAGATGTATTAGAGCTCACTCTATTAAACTCACAAGACATCGTCTCTCTACATGCAGGATTTGTGCAAAAGGCAGTTATTTTGTTTGTACTGGAATCAGTTATTTGAGTGAGCTCTAATACATCTGCCCCCCCTATAAGATATATTGGATCTAACTGTGAATATCTGACACCCAACTGCTGCATGAAGAGAGAATGAAGAGAAACAGATGCTGAGAGAGGAATAGTGAAGATAAACTTGATTATTTCAGAAACGATGCAGAATATTTGATTGTACAGGTATAGGATCTGTTATCCGGAATTCCGTTATCCAGAAAGCTCTAAATTGCAGAAAGGCCATTTCCCATAAACTGCATTTTATCCAAATAATTAAAATTTTTAATTGATTTCCTTTTTCTCTGTAATAATAAAACAGTATCTTGTACTTGATCCCAACTAAGATATAATTAATCCTTATTGGAAGCAAAACCAGCCTATTGGGTTTATTTCATGTTGATATGATTTTCTAGTAGGCTTAAAGTATGGGGATACAAATTATGGAAAGATCCATTATCTGGAAAACCCCAGGTCCCAAACATTCTGGTTAACAGGTCCCATATGTGTATTTAGAAAGTTTCTTATTTCAGTATGCTGAAACTTATATTAAATTTTCATTTTTGCCGTAGTTCTCTTTTAAAAGTGTATCACCGATGTGTACCTGATTGTGACCACTGATTGTGTTTATCACACAAATATTATGTTGGTGCTCAGACTGCATCGTGATGAGCTTGTGTGTCCAAGGTTATATTCATATTAAATGTGGAAGAAGGGCTGAAAGGACTATCATTTTAATTAGAATGTAATACTTTTTTCCCAAAACAGTAGCTCCAAAACTAGGCAACCTATAGATCATGTCTGGGATTCTGCTTTATAGGCCAGAACAATGGTTTAGAGCGAATTGTAAACCAGGGCCTCCATCAGTAGTCTGTGGCTCCAAGAATTTGGGTGGATTTTTGGCTTAATTTGTAGTGGCCGGGGCAGATCAGGGCTGTGGCATTTTGTTTAGTGGTATTTCTTTGTAATGGTGTCACATTTTCTTGTTGGCAGGGTCCATCCACCAGGGGGGCCAGGTGAGCAGTGGACACATTGGTCACCCATGGAGGGGGTATCTAACTTATTAATATGGGCCCATGATAACTGATGGCAACCCTGATACCATCCACTGTGTTGTGTACACATGTTTGGAAAGGCATACAGTATTTATTGAAGAAAGTAGCAAGGGTTTAAGTTACCAAAGGTAACAGGCGTCCCAGACCTTCATCTTAGAGGAGGTAATAAACACCTTCTTATCTTCTAATTCTCACATGGAACTTGATGTAGTTAAAAAAAAAAAAAAAAAGCACTTTATTTAATGAATGTTTTTTTAAAATATGTAGCCTTATGCTTTTTATTCCTTGTGGGCACTTAGTCATAGGCTGTTATACCTACATAGCCTATACACAGGATACATATTGAGAAGTGATTCATTAAATGAACTACTTTTATAACTGCATCTAATTCCATGTGATGTCCAGTTTTTGCCAGCCCATATGATATAAGATAAGAAAGTTTTTATTACTTCAACAATTATTGTAAAGTACGGTAACAGGTGTCCCAGACCTTCATCTTAGACGAGGTAATAAACACCTTCTTATCTTCGCATTCTCACATGGAACTTGATGTAGTTAAAAAAAAAAAGCACTTTATTTAATGTTTTTTTTAAAATATGTAGCCTTATGCTTCATATTTATTCCTTGTGGGAACTTAGTCATAGGCTGTTATACCTACATAGCCTAATCACAGGATACATATTGAGATGTGATTCATTAAATAAACTACTTTTATAACTGCATCTAATTCCATGTGATGTCCAGTTATTGCCAGCCCATATGAGATAAGATAAGAAAGTTTTTATTACTTCAACAATTATTCTAAAGTTACCTTATTACCCCAGACATCCTCCCCACAAGTGTCCTTTTTACCTGGCACGCTCAATGCCTGAGCCACTATATAAAGTCACCTGCCAGCACCCTACTGAGCTACAAACCTTGTTAGGTGGAATTCAAGAGTTCTATCACTCTACTGAGCTAAAAAGTTTGTTAGATGGAATTCAAGAGCTATATCACTCTACTAAGCTACAACGCTTGTTAGATGGAATTCAAGAGTTCTATAACCCTACTGAGCTACAAACCTTGTTAGATGGAATTTAAGAGTTCTATAACCCTACTGAGCTGCAAACCTTGTTAGATGGAATTCAAGAGTTCTATCACCCTACTTAGCTACCAACCTTGTTAGATGGAATTCAAGAGTTCTATAACCCTACTGAGCTGCAAACCTTGTTAGATGGAATTCAAGAGTTCTATCACTCTACTGAGCTACAAAGTTTGTTAGATGGAATTCAAGAGTTCTATCACCCTACTTAGCTACCAACCTTGTTAGATGGAATTCAAGAGTTCTATAACCCTACTGAGCTGCAAACCTTGTTAGATGGAATTCAAGAGTTCTATCACTCTACTGAGCTACAAAGTTTGTTAGATGGAATTCAAGAGCTATATCACTCTACTAAGCTACAATGCTTGTTAGATGGAATTCAAGAGTTCTATAACCCCTCTGAGCTACAAACCTTGTTAGATGGAATTCAAGAGTTCTATAACCCCTCTGAGCTACAAACCTTGTTAGATGGACTTCGAGTTCTATCACTGTACTGAGCTACAAACCTTGTTAGATGGAATTAAAGAATTCTATCACCCTACTGAGCTACAAACCAGTCCCTTGTTAGACAGCATTCAAGAGTTCTATTAAATTGTTAAATAAAATTCCAAAAATCATTCTTGCGTGTAGGTAAAATTAGAACAAAATTTTCTGGATTTACTCCAAAAACTTTTAACCAGAGCCATACAGTGAGAGCATGGCATCTGTTTATTCCTCTCTGCTCTTCTCTTTCCCACAAAAGCAAAGATCTCCGACTGAATGTCTGTCTTTATGGATACACGTCCAAATTTTGGCTGCGCCCCCCCCCAAGGGATACCAACTTCATTCAGAGTAATGGATAACCACATTGCCGAATGTAGCGTTCTAAATTTTGGTACATTAACCTCTTCTTCAATAATGTCACTGTTCATTACTAGACCTCAGGAAAGTGACTGCCGCTCAATTATTTTTCCGTGACCTTGTGGGATCAAATTGAGAAAGAAACCCAGAAACTGTTTATTAGAGCTCCCCACACACACACACACACCCTTCAGCTTTAAGGGGTTTTAAGGCGGCAGAAGAAGAGCTGCTTGAGATAAGCAAATGAAATTGCTTACACATGATACCCTGTAAGGTCCTGGACTCATTTTCTACTTGGTTGACTGTGCAGCCGGGATTCACATAGTTCCGTGAAATATTTTTTTTTCTTTCTTTATTTTATAAGCAATTTACATTCAGCCCAAAGAAACACAAAACAGATTTCATACCCAGGTGTTTCTCAATATAGCCCGCGTTTCATGTACCGGGAAGGCTCTCGAATGCAGTGTGTGAATAAATCAATTACCTTCCTGTAATTACATTCCACATTGCAGGCTTCAGAAGGAAAGAGAGACAAACCGCACAGATGTAACCACTGTATTCATACATTGTTTTGGGCAATGGCTCTGCGCTGGGTGGCAGCTAACATAGCTACTACACCTGCTGAGTACTAATGTTTGATGGGGGGGGGGGGGTCAAGGAAGAATTGTATTATTTCTAATAATTTGCAATAGGTCTTCCATTTTTTATTTTAGATGATTTTAAGATAAATTCACACTATTTAGAGAGAATTTCTAGTACAGGTATGGGACCTGTAATCCAGAACGCTCAGGACCTGGGGCTTTCTGGATAACAAATCTTTCTGTAATTTGGATCTTCATACCTTAAGTCTACTAGAAAATCTTGTAAACATTAAATAAATCCAATAGGCTGGTTTTGCTTCCAATAAAGATTAATTATATCTTAGTTGTGATCAAGTACAAGCTACCGTTTTATTATTACAGAGAAAAAGGAAATCATTTTGAAAAATTTGGATAAATTGGAGTCTTTGGGAGACATTCTGGATAATGGGTTTCTGGATAATGGATCTCATACCTGTGAAACCTTAATTTTACATCCCTTTTTTTTTTTTTTGGGCACACCAATATATAATTTATAATGCTTTTCTCTGATTTTAATTTTCCCCAGATTTTACACTTTTTTTATTTTTTTTATCCCCTTAAAATAGGTAAATTGTGGGGCTTAAGGTGGCCATAGACATAGAAATTCGCTTGTTTGGTGATGTCGCCAAATGAGGGGATCTCTCCCGATATGTCCACATTGAGGTGGGTTTCATCAGGCAGATCTGATCATGGGCCCTAAGGCCCAACAATCGGATCATAATGCATCTGATACAGGCGGTTGGATCACGGGTGCGGCCGTGATCCAACAGGATTTTTTAACCTGCCCGATCGAGATGATATCGATCAGGGAAGCCCTTCAGATGGTCCCACACACGGGCCAATAAGCTGCTGACTCTGTCTGTAAAGGGGCCTTAACCGTATTAGGATTTCTTGGAGGATTTCAGCACTCTAGCCAGTGTCATACATGTTGATGGAGCAGACCTAGCTGACACTTGGTTAAGCCTTCTCACCCTTGGTGTCTATTTCAAAAAGCACAACACAAACACTTACCATTTTTCAAAATTGATGGTTATTTCTATGTAAATTTTGCCTTAATTCTAAAAATGATCTTGCCTTATAAATAGCCACATTTTTCTATTAATTTCAGGATATTCACATGACTTTAATTTGATGTGTTTAACCCCATACAGAGAGCCGTGAGCGCCAGTCCATGTTATGATTCTATGTTCTATTACCAATGTTTTTTCTTTTTCTAATGTAAAAACTCTTTCTCTATTCAACAGGTCAAATTAACACTTACATCCAGCACATCAAGGGGTTCACCTCGCAAAACCTCGGCAAGCTTTTCATGGCCGAAGCGCTGCAGGATCAGACCAACTGACGCTCCAGCGAATGGCGGCCTTAAACAAGCTCGTCACCTGCTTTTGATGTATTACCAAAATATAAACACATTTTAACAACTCAGTTTTTTATCTTTTGGGGGGGGCTTGTCTGTTTTGGTGCAATTAAGATCATGGCTGATGGGAAAGTATAGAAGCCATGTTAAATTAAATTAAAGGGCTTGTTCACCTTTGGGTTAACTTTTAATATAATGTAGAGACTGATATTCTCAGACAATTTGCAGTTGGTTTTCATTATTTGTGGTTTTTGAGTTATTTAGCTTTTTATTCAGCAGCTCTCCAGTTTGCAGTTTCAGCAATATGGTTGCTAGGATCCATATTACCCCAGCAACCATGCATTTATTTAAATAAGAGACTGGAATTTGAATAAGAGAGGCCTGAATAAAAAGATGAGTAATAAAAAGTAGGGATGCACCAAATCCAGGATTCGGTTCGGGATTCGACCAGGATTTGGCCTTTTTCAGCAGGATTCGGATTCGACCAAATCCTTCTGCCGAACCAAATTCTAATTTGCATATGCAAATTAGGGGCAGGGAGGGAAATCACGTGATTTTGTGTCAATACAAGGAAGTAAAAAACGTTTTCCCCTACCCACCCCTAATTTGCATATGCAAATTAGGGTTCAGTATCATTCTGCAAAGGATTCGGGGGTTCGGCCGAATCCAAAATGGATTAGTTGCGTCCCTAATTAAAAGTAGCAATAACAATAAATGTTCAGTCTTACAGAGCATTTGCTTTTTAGATGGGGTCCCCCCATTTGAAAGCTTGAAAGTGTCAGAAGAAGAAGATGGCACATAATTAAAAAAAAATTAAGAACAATTGAAAAGTTCGAATTTGCAATTTTATAACATACTTAAAGTTAGTTTAAAGGTGAACAACCCCTTTAAGACAGACTAAAACACATTGTGATACAAGATCCATTGGTAATACACATGCAGCAAGCAGCCAGAGCACTCGTCCCCAAAATTGGAAAGAATCTCACCCCTTCCCTCCCAAAAAAAATAATGGGTTAACACACTAGAGGGAATAAGCAAAGTGGAAGAACGAACAGATTTTAAATTTGACAGAAGGGAGAAATATGAAACAATATGGTCAGTTTGGCAGCAGAATTCCCTCTAAGCTTCTATTCTGTTGTTTATCCCCTAACAAATGCCAATTAGACATAACATAAGCTGCTAAATATGGTGTTTAACCGTTACACTATACTTCTTGATAATGTTCGTTTTATTTTAAAGGAGGATAGGCTGAAATCAAATAAGCTTTATCAGAAAGGTCTATATAAATACACCAGTAAACCCTCAAATGCTGCTCTGAGTCCTCTGTCAAAAGAAACACCACATTTCTTTCCTTCTATTGTGTACACATGGGCTTCTGTATCAGACTTCCTGTTTTCAGCTTAAACCTCCAGGGCTAGGGCTTGAGCATGCTCAGTTTGCTCCTCTCCCCCCTCCCCTCCCTGCTGTAATCGGAGCCCAGAGCTATGAGTGAGCAGGGAAGCTCAGGCAGGAAGGGATGTCACAACAAGCTAATATGGCAGCTGCTATCCTAAACACACAGAGACCTTCTAGAGTTGTTTACTCAGGTATGGTAAAACATTCTGCAGAATAAATATAGTGTTATATCTTGCACTAATTATGGCTAATCTGCTGACAATACACTGCTTTGGTACCTTTCCTTCTCCTTTAATGGTTTTATCTTTGACAGTGGCAAAAATTGGTATAGACTGCTGAAGTAATACATTGCATACGCCCCTCCTTTTTATATCCTCGGAAAACTATAAACAACGTTTTTAATGTTTTTCCTGCTATTGCGGGAAGCCAAGAAGGGATGTGTATGTTTGAGTTTGAAACGTAGCCTCTTCTCTTGAATGAGATTTTTCCAGACTGGACGATGAAAATGCACAAAATTGTGCCACGGTAGGAAGTAAAAAAAAAGTTTTAAAAAGGCTTATATAAGGTCACATCAGGAGGAAACTCTGGTATCTGTTTTTAATAGACATTTGAAAGGTAATTGGAATATTGAGTATATGTCTTTGCCCTGACTTGGTTCTCTAAGATTTTGTGCAAAATCTTTTCACGATGTGCAGAAATGGAAATAGGGCTAAATAGTACCAGCAGATGACTGATGAGCTCTATAGAATATAATGGTGTTCTAAAGAGCTTATCTGTTATGTAACCTGATGCTTTCTTCTTTTGAATGGCTCCCTCCCATGATACACAGCAGTTTATTTAAATACTATTTTATAACTATAGTAGTGTTTCTGAAGCGACCACGCAAGATTTACCAGTGCAGGGCAACAGTAAATTATTATGATTATACAAGATAGTTATTATATTAAGATAGTGGCCTTCAGTTTAGGAAGCCGGCATAAAGGCAAAGTACCTGGAAAAGAATCTATTACTGTAGTGAGACACATCTGTCCAAAGAGGTTTATTAAAGATAAACAGGATAGATAACTTCTCTTTTAAAGGAATGACAATATAATGGAGTGATGTCCTGCACTGGTAAAACTGGTGTGTTTGCTTCAGAAACACTACTATAGTTTATATAAACAAGCTGCTGTGTAGCCATGGGGGCAGCCATTCAAGCACAGGATACACAGTAGATAACAGATAAGTACTACTATAGTTTATATAAACAAGCTGCTGTGTAGCCATGGGGGCAGCCATTCAAGCACAGGATACACAGTAGATAACAGATAAGTACTACTATAGTTTATATAAACAAGCTGCTGTGTAGCCATGGGGGCAGCCATTCAAGCACAGGATACACAATAGATAACAGATAAGTACTACTATAGTTTATATAAACAAGCTGCTGTGTAGCCATGGGGCAGCCATTCAAGCACAGGATACACAGTAGATAACAGATAAGTACTACTATAGTTTATATAAACAAGCTGCTGTGTAGCCATGGGGCAGCCATTCAAGCACAGGATACACAGTAGATAACAGATAAGTACTACTATAGTTTATATAAACAAGCTGCTGTGTAGCCATGGGGGCAGCCATTCAAGCACAGGATACACAGTAGATAACAGATAAGTACTACTATAGTTTATATAAACAAGCTGCTGTGTAGCCATGGGGGCAGCCATTCAAGCACAGGATACACAGTAGATAACAGATAAGTACTACTATAGTTTATATAAACAAGCTGCTGTGTAGCCATGGGGGCAGCCAACAGTACAGCTATGAGGTGGGTCATGCAACTCTGGCTCCTCTGTTGTATACACTGAAGAAAAGAACTGAGTTTGCACATTTTGGTGTCCTGCAGCTGAAAGCGGGTTGTTCATTGTCCAGCAAGCCCTTTCTATGAAAGGAACAGTAACATCAATTTTTTTTTATTAAAAAATGTGTTTGTGTAGGACGAAAAAAAAAAAACACAAAGACATATTAAACTTTCAAATTGCTAAGTCGTTATTAATAAATAACTTACAGAAACTCTGCTTGAGCTCCCCTTCAGAAAAGGCGATCCATCGTGCGGCACTCGATTTCTCCTCCTTGCTTTGTCTTATAGGAGATAGCCAGGGAGGAGAAATCGAGCGCCTCATGATGAATAGTTGCCATGTCACCTTTTCTAAAGAGGAGTTTCGTTTATTTCTTAATAAAGACTTGGCGATTTAAAAGTTTAATATGTCTTTGTGTTTTTTTTTGTTTCGTTCTACACTAACGAATTCTTTAAAAAAAAAAAAAAATTATGTTTATGATCCTTTAAGAGTTAAAATTGATATTACACAAAGAGTGTCTCTATGGCTCTAATTTCCTCCAGAATTTGTGCACAGAAGAGGGGGAAATGCTTATGCCACCATAGAATTGGCATCGTTTTCTGAAGAAATCCCACTTTAGTCAGAATTTAATTATTCATTAAAGGGGTGGTTCACCTTTACGTTAACTTTTAGTATGTTGTAGAATGAGCCATTGTAAGCAACCTTTCAGCTGGTCTTCATTATTTCTTTTTAAAGTTTTTAAATTGTTTGCCTTCTCCTTCTGACTTTTTTCAGTTTATGGGGTTCACTGACCCCACCTAAAAAAGCAAATGCTCTGTAAGGCCACAAATGTATTGTTATTCCTACTTTTTATTACTCCTCTTTCTATTCAGGCCTCTCGTATTCATATTCCAGTCTCTTATTTAAATTGGTGCGTGGGTGCTAGGGGAATTTGGACCCTAGCAACCAGATGGCTGAAATTACAAACTGGAGAGCTGCTGAATAAAAAGCTAAATAACTCATAAACCACAAGTAATAAAAAATGAAAACCAATTGCAAATTGTCTCAGAATATACGTCTCTACTACATAAATACTAAAAGTTAACTCAAAGGTGAACAACCCCTGTTGGTGTACAGCCTTGTGTTTTTGTGCTTCCATTGAACCTAACCCAAGGCCTATTCCTAAAACCTATGAGCACCTAAGGACCTTCACAGACTCCGGCCATTCACTCTGACTTGTACATGTAAAATGTTCATGCTTTCAGCTGACCCCGTCTGGGTTTTCTTGAAATAACCAGAAACGCACGGTGGACTGTGGAGACCTCAAATAACCAGAAACGCGCGGTGGACTGTGGGGACCTTAAATAACCAGAAACGCACGGTCCACTGTGGCGACCTCAAATAACCAGAAACGCACGGTGGACTGTGGGGACCTTAAATAACCAGAAACGCATGGTGGACTGTGGAGACCTCAAATAACCAGAAACGCACGGTGGACTGTGGGGACCTCAAATAACCAGAAACGCACGGTGGACTGTGGAGACCTCAAATAACCAGAAACGCACGGTGGACTCTGGTGACCTCAATTAACCAGAAACGCACAGTGGACTATGGAGACCTCAAATAAGCAGAAACGCACGGTGGACTGTGGGGACCTCAAATAAACAGAAAGGCACGGTGGACTGTGGGGACCTCAAATAACCAGAAACACTCGGTGGGCTGTGGCGACCTCAAATAACCAGAAACACTCGGTGGACTGTGGGGACTTCAAATAACCAGAAACGCACGGTGGACTGTGGCGACCTCAAATAACCAGAAACGCACCGTGGACTGTGGCGACCTCAAATAACCAGAAACGCACCGTGGACTGTGGGGACCTCAAATAACCAGAAACGCATGGTGGACTGTAGTGACCTCAAAGTAAATAATTGAATTCACAGAACTTCACGCAAAACTATTCTAGTAGCTAAATGCCGTATTCTCTTGGATACAACGCTCCAAACAGAGAGATGTAACAACTGGCAATGATAAATGGGACTAAGTAGAGCTCCATTCAGCGCTTCTCCACTTCTGTAATATCCATTGTTTCTTATCTGCACTTGTCATGTAACAATATTCCATAAACCATCCAGCAGAACTCTGCAATCCATCATCCTTCATTTCGTTTGTGCCACACTCAAAGGCACCGACACGGCCGCGGGGAAAGCGGAAAACCTTTTCCTTCCGAGATCTTGTCAATGGATTCTACAAGTTGTAACCATGCCTCTGCGTGGGGTTGCTGCCAGTGATGGATAAAGGTGAACCAAGTGGAACTGAAATCTACAATGTGTGTGGAACGGAAAGTAAAAACGGATAATCCCTTGTTGACATTTATATGCCTCCTGAACTGAAGCAAGAATCTGTAATTTCCAATTTCTCCATCTCCTTTGATTTGCTCTCACAGCTTTCTGCCTCATGTTGAGTGCCAGCTTGAATGCTTTGAAGGATGGTGACCTATTAAACGTTTATAGACGGAAAAGCACAGGCAGCCCCCTGTATTCAGATTCTACATTGGCGCCCCAGTGGTGGTGGTCGATGGAGAGGGGTTGAGAACAAAAAGGGAAAGCTGTGAATTTTGAAAATAATGCCTAAATTCTAGGGATGCACTGAATCCACTATATTGGATTCGGCCGAAACCTTCCCGAAATATACAACAAATACAGAATCCTGATTTGCATATGCAAATTGGGGGTGGGAAGGGGAAACATTTTTTACTTCCTTTTTGTGTCCCAAAGTCACGTGATTTCCCTCCCCGCCCCTAATTTGCATATGCAAATTAGGATTCAAATTCGGTTCAGCCTGGCAGAATGCGAATCCTGCTGAAAAAGGACAAATCCTGACCGAATCCTGGATTTGGTGCATCCCTACTAAATTCACTCGTTTCTTGACAGCCAAACAAATAAACAACTTTGATCAGAGGCATCCAAGCTATGATTATCCTCCCAACTAGATCTGAAAAAGGAATGGGAAAGCAAAAACCCATTAATATTTATAAACGTTTGTGGGGGACGTTATTTCCATAAATCAAACATTTTAGTACTAACGATCATGGATTTAAATAATTAAATTGTAAAAACCACAAAAAACTCAATACAAAACATTGACATCTAAAAGCTGCCGAGGTCATGTAAAAATTCAGTCGGCGGCTTCCATAGCGAATTGTGAAACATTTATTTACTTCAAGGTGTCCTGTTTTCTGGTGGGGTTTTGCCTGTAATCACACGAAAATTCTAATGAAAACAATGTTTCGAGGTATCGGTATTCGTTCCATATTTTTATTCATTTGTGCTTTTTATATTCAGAAAATGTGAATTTAGTTGAGGTTGAAAAAAAAAACCTCTAAAAATTAGGATTTAAGATCAAAATTACACACAATCGAATTTTGATAAATAGGCCTCTTAGAGGGCCATTTATTAAAGGAGAAGGAAAACTACCAAGGCAGTTTATACCCAATAGATTAGCCACAACAGTGCAAGCTAAAATGCCATTTTTATTCTTTAGAATGCTTTTCCATACCTGAGTAATCAGCTCTAGACACTGTCTCTGTTTGTTTAGGATAGCAGCTGCCATATTAGCTTGCGGTGACATCACTTCCTGTCTCAGTCTCTCTCTCGCTGCTCGCTCTGAGCTCAGATTACAGCAGGGAGGGGAGGAGAGAGGAGCAAACTGAGCATGCTCAAGCCCAAGACCTGAAGATTTAAGATGAAAACAGGAAGTCTGATACAGAAGCCCATGAGTACACAATAGAAGGAAAGAAATGTGGTGTTTCTTTTGACAGAGGTCTCAGAACAACATTACTTTGAGGTTTTAATGGTGTATTTATATAGACCTTTCTGATTAAGATTACTTAGTTTTAACCTTTCCTTCTCCTTTAACGGTCAAATTTTAGTGGTAGAGGTTCGAAACCACGGTTAATTTCATTCGAATACAGTATAAAAACAGAATGGAGAAAAACGAAAAAGTATAAGCTAAAAATTAGGAATAAAACATTTTTTTTCCCCCAGACAATTACTAGGAGAAAAAAAAAATCTTGAAGTCTGAATGGTTTTAAAAAAGGTCTGATAGGATCAGCGTAGCTCCCGTTGATTTTTTTTTTGGTTATTCTCAAATTTTTAGAGAATTTGGCCCCTTAGTGTTTTCTGTTTTTTTTTTTGGCGCTATAACACATGACTCTACTACCATTTTTCCATAGATCTGTACTTGAGCTGAAGTGAGCCTGACCAAATGTTGGACAACCAAAACATCTTTTTAAAAAAATGTTTTATTGCCAACAAGTGTATTCCCACATCTGAAAGAAGCTTTATATAAAAAGATCCTCGCTGCACCAGATTCCATTGTGTGTTGGGGCTGTCCATCAAGCCTTCTATATTGTCTCTGTGTAGTAGAGCTAATCAATTCCATACGTACGTGCGTGTGTGCGAATGTAGGAAACTGGTTAACTAGATGCAAAAAAAAAAACAAAAGGGAAAATCTGATTGATTAGCAGTTTCCTGGTGAGCTTGCTGCTGGATTATTTTCTTTCAATGTTAATGGAGAACTGCTGCCTGCTTTCCCTACGTCTGGAACGTTTCAACAGCTTTGTGGAGTCCATCAATCTCCGCTCCATCTCTAGTAGCAATGCCACCAGCTGAGCTGCCCATGATCTAGTGATAGTTAAGGAAGTGGAAACAGACTTGACTTTGATGAATGTGAAGCAAGTGCCAGGGTTGTAATAACGTCAGCCTCACCAGGGGGCCACTTCTTCTTCATCTCTCAATGTAATGACCCGCAATGATGTAGGTGTGGGACTCTTTAACAGGCAGGGGTATCACTCACAACTTATGGTTGTCCAGCTTTTATATTCCGGCTTTAAAACTCTCATCTGGATAAATCAATTTGCCTCCTGACCTCAGGGATCTTCCCCAGTTATAAAGTAGCTGCTCCCTTTCCTTTGTATCAGAGAAATCAAATTGCAAGTTGTTCTGTGATTTAAAGTTCTAGGAGGTCACCATGGGGCATGGCTGAAACTAAGATTTTCAAGTCGAAAAAGGAAGCCCAGGTTTCTCTGCTATTATCAGGCAGACGTGTCTTGGCTACGGCAACGGTTTCCTATTGAGGCCGTATCATCGCATTCAGACTCAACATGAACCAAATGTAGAATCAAATCCAACTATTAAATTCAGTCTGCAGGAAAACGCTGTAACCTCAGAAACGGATGAGGTTTCACATACACCGAGGGATTGTGTCTTTTTTTTTCTTTCTTTAATAGCTTATTTTTTTTAAGATGTGAAGTATAGAGCCATTGCTTCTTTGTATAATAGCATCAATATTAGGAATGCACCGAATCCACTTTTTTGGATTCGGCCGAACCCCTGAATCCTTCGCAAATACCGAACCAAATCGGAATTTGCATATGCAAACTAGGGGTGGGAAGGGGAAATTTTTTTTACTTCCTTGTTTTGAGACAAAAAGTCATGTAATTTACCTCCCCGCCCCTAATTTGCATATGCAAATTCGGTTAGGCCGGGCCGAATCCTGGATTCGGTACATCCCTAATCAATATATAAGTGGAAGCTGCCATATTGCTTGGCTGCTGTTGAGATAACAATGGAAATTGTCCAAAATTGTCTGTGTTTAATTGACAACGGTGCTGTACTAATTAGGGATGCACCGAATCCACTATTTTGGATTCGGCTGAACCCCCGAATCCTTCACTAAAGATTCAACCAAATACCGAACCGAATCCTAATTTGCATATGCAAATTAGGAGTGGAAAGGGGAAGACTTTTTTTTTTACTTCTTTGGTTTGTGACAAAAAGTCACGCGGTTTCCTAATGCAAATTCGGATTCAGTTCGGTATTCGGCCGAATCTTTCGTGAAGGATTCAGTGGTTCCAGCGAAACCAAAATAGTGGATTCGGTGCATCCCTAATTAGTACAGCACCTTTGTTCGACCGGGCAGAAGGATTTCGGCCGAATCCTGCTGAAAAAGGCTAAATCCCGAAACAAATCTTGGATTCGGTGCAGCCCTAGTACTAATACAGTTGAAATTGTTTTCGGTGCAGCCCTAGTACTAATACAGTTGAAATTGTTGTCGTACATAAGTGTATATGTATTTTAATCCCATGAGACTGCACAAAAGCCTGTTGTTTCTACTTTCTGGGTAATATAGAATTTAGGAGGCCAGTAGCTATGAGCAACCCTCTGACCCCTGGAGGCCCAGGAAGGACCTGCATGTCCCAGAGACCCTCCCTCCTGCCTGAAACCATGATGTCCGGTCCATTTGCTCACAGATGTTTCAGTAACTGGTTTGGAGGATGGGGGGGTCCAAAAAAGTGAAGTTGCCTGACTGTAACAGGCACGGTTCAAAACTGTGGTCCCATTGGTCCCTTCAGACCTCGTCACAATACGGAGGCAGTGATTGGCTTTCTTACAATCGCTCAATATCTTTTCCATATCCAACAAGCAGACTTAACGGGCAAAAATTCCTCCCAAAAGAATATTTATTTTTTTTTTTTACAGAATATACAAATAGCACCCAAACATTTTTGGTCCAATGAAAATATTAAAAGGTGATTTTAGAATTCTTTTCCTGGGGTTTTTAACCTACTTTGAAGCCCCGCTTAGCTAAAAACCATGTCATGTATATGATGTATGAAAAATATAACAGCAACCCCCTCAAATCTGATACAAATTGGGCTCCAGGCGGCCTCCCTGTGCTGCTGCTTTGAGTCCTCCTGTAGTACCAGCTTTCCTTTGGGAACAACAAATGTTATAGATTTATCAGGCTGCACTTCCCTTGTATCACACTGGCTGGCCACAACCACCACCATCTCCCATAGCCCTCCTATTTTGTTATAAACCATTATAATGACGCCAGCAGGAGATATAGGTTAGCAAGTCAAGCGTGTGCTCTGAGAAAACCTTCCATTAAGCATTTTCCACTTAAAGAATATTAAAGAGACTTTCTACATTTTTATGTCTTGAACAGGACACTATGGTGCTGCAAGGGTTAGCATTGCCACCTTGCCGCACTAGGGGCCTGGGTTCAATTCCAAGCAGGACCCTTTCTTAGGTTAATAGTCTCCTGATCATACGTAATACTAAACTTGTCATCATTCCTCTTCACACTTGAAGACATTCAGTAAACCTCATGTTTATAGGGGCTCTTAAATATCATTGGTCTTTTAAGTCCTATGTTACATTTGCTATAGTAGTGTTTTTTTCCTTAATCCTTATAGAAGCACAGATAATTGTGGTTTGGTTATAAAATGACCAAAGTCCATCAAGTTCAACCCTCCTTATAGTCATTAACTGAATCAGCATCACAACATCACCCGGCAGTGCATTCCACAACCTCACTGTCCTGACTGTGAAGAACCCCCTACGTTGCTTCAAATGAAAGTTCTTTTCTTCTAGTCTAAAGGGGAGGCCTCTGGTACGGTGATCCACTTTATGGGTAAAAAGGTCCCCTGCTATTTGTCTATAATGTCCTCTAATGTACTTGTAAAGTGTAATCATGTCCCCTCGCAAGTGCCTTTTTTACAGAGAAAACAACCCCAACCTTGACAGTCTCTCAACAGATCCACAGGACCAGAGAGATTGAATTAAAATAATGTTTTATTTATCTTTTAATAAAATATTCTTTTAGTTCAAACTCTCTGGTCCTGTGGATCCGTTGAGTGCCGGTTGGCCCTACTTTTTTCTTTGCTGTACCGCTCCCTAAAGCTGGGGGTCTGGGGCTGGAGCACCCAGACCACTTTCACTACTCGGTGAGTCATTTACAATTTATTCTGGAGCACCTTGTTCTTCCCCAACTACAAAAACTTGACAATCTCCCCTCATAAATTAAGTCTTCCCTCCCTCTAACCAGTTTAGTTGCACTTAGTCTCTGCACTTTCTCCAGCTCATTTATATCCCTCTTAAAAGGCACGTAAAGTCTAAAATAGAATAAGGCTAGAAATGCTGTATTTTGTATACTAAATATAATTATGACCTTACTGCACCACAAGCCTAATCAAACAAATAATTTATGCTTTCAAAGTTGGCTACAGGGGGTCACCATCTTGTAACTTTGTTAAACATCTTTGCAAGACTAAGACTGTGCACATGCTCAGTGTGGTCTGGGCTGCTTAGGGATCGTCATAAACAAAGCTGCTTGAGTTCTGCATGGCTGGGAAGTAAGGCGGGGGCTCCCCCTGCTGTTCATAAGTATGATTGTTTCCCTGCTCAGCAGTTAGGGACCATCTGACAATTCCTATCCACAGCAGTAAATGAAGGGAGAATTTCACTGCATACAGTCAGGTTTCTTATAAAAACAGTACACGTTTTTTAATTAAACTATATTAGAGATAGGTTTCTTTTTCATTAAAGAAAGTAAAAATGGGATTTTATTTTTTTTTTGCCTTTACATGCACTTTAAGGACTGGAGTCCAAAACTGCACTGCATACTCCAGATGAGGCCTCACCATGGACCTATAAAGAGGCATAATTATGTTTTCATCCCTTGAGTTTATGTGAGGCAGTATCCATTGAGAGCACAGGTAGAAGCATCAAAATGGCTCATCTGTTGGCTGAGTGACCCGCAGTCCTGTGTGCTTCTCCTGATGTTTGGGGGTACTTACTGGGACTCCTATTGTTTAGCTTTGCACTCTATTGGTAGATGAGTCCGAAACGAGGTGGTTAAAATCTGTTTCTCCTCCAAAATGACTGTCTGACAAAGTAGGATGTCCCTTTACTCTAAAAAACTTTTCACAGTTGACAGTTTTTTTTGTTCTTTCCAATAAACGTCTTTTTAGATTTTTTTTTTTTACTTAAGAAAAAAAAAAGAGAGAAGTTTGAGTCGCTGCCCAGCTGGCAGACTAGTGACTGAGATCATCGGATGCTATTTCTTCTCATAAAGTACCTCGTTAACTTCACCCGCTATGTCATTACAGCACATCCTCGCTCTATCGGCTGCCCTCTTGTTAGAAACGTTTCTCAGGCTACGCAGGGTGGGGAAACCAGTCCAACAAAGCCCCCCCAAAAAAAGGAGAAAAGTAAATATACATCTATCTAATCCCAGAGGTACCTTTTTTTTTTTTTTGTTTTCCTGGCGTAAAAGGTGCCGATCCAAACAAAAACATTATCAGATATGAGAAAAGTAATTAGGGGGTTCTGTTTTTTAGCTCTGAGAGAGGCAGCTTCATAGTCACATTCTGGGAGGTTGAAATGATATCTGAATCATACTGTAATTGCATTACATTCCTGCCGAGTGACTAACATCATTGTCAGCTCTCAAAGTAGGATGAGAAGGGCCTATAATCAGGGCTGTCTTTAGTCATTTGTGGGACCCATGGCACAACCATTGTTTATATAAGGGACTGTCAAACCATGGTCCTTAAGCTGTTTGTGAATTACGGCTGCCATCACTTTCTGAGAGCCTTCGGCTGTTGTGGGTCTGGGTCTAAACTTCTTCAACAGACTCCATCTTGCTTTTTTGCTCCATCTTGCCCTAATGCGCCCCAAGTCAATACTCTTACTTGAATTTTCTTTAGTTTTTAGATAAACTCATTTATTAATTTGGATCTTTATAAAGATATTTTTGGGGCTTTGGGGAGAGTTGTTGGTTGGCATGTGTTCCTTAGTAAATTTGTATACCTTGGTTTTTAACCCTTGTTTGGAAGGGGCCTTAATGAAGTGCAAGAGGCAGATTTGTGACCAAAGACTTGTTTAAAGGAACAGTAACACCAAAATGGACAAAATAATGTAGTGGTGCCCTGCATTGGTAAAACTGGTGTGTTTGCTTCAGAAACTGTACTATTGTTTATATAAACAAGCTGCTGTGTAGCCATGGGGGCAGCCATTCAAGCACAGGATACACAGTAGATAACAGATAAGTACTACTATAGTTTATAGAAACAAGCTGCCGTGTAGCCATGGGGGCAGCTATTCAAGCACAGGATACACAGTAGATAACAGATAAGTACTACTATAGTTTATATAAACAAGCTGCTGTGTAGCCATGGGGGCAGCCATTCAAGCACAGGATACACAGTAGATAACAGATAAGTACTACTATAGTTTATAGAAACAAGCTGCTGTGTAGCCATGGGGCAGCCATTCAAGCACAGGATACACAGTAGATAACAGATAAGTACTACTATAGTTTATAGAAACAAGCTACCGTGTAGCCATGGCGGCAGCTTTTCAAGCACAGGATATACAGTAGATAACAGATAAGTACTACTATAGTTTATAGAAACAAGCTGCTGTGTAGTCATGGGGGCAGCCATTCAAGCACAGGATACACAGTAGATAACAGATAAGTACTACTATAGTTTATATAAACAAGCTGCTGTGTAGCCATGGGGGCAGCTATTCAAGCACAGGATACACAGTAGATAACAGATAAGTACTACTATAGTTTATAGAAACAAGCTGCTGTGTAGCCATGGGGGCAGCCAACAGTACAGTTATGAGGTGGGTCATGCAACTCTGGCTCCTCTGTTCTATACACTGAAGAAAATAACTGAGTTAGCACAATTTGGGGTGGTTAGTCTTAGCCTCTGCCACAATGTGTTCCTCGTTTTCTATCTTTGCCTTCCGGATTGCTGTTTTACAACATCATAGGGTCATTTGGCTACTACAGTTAATTGGACAACAATGTAGGTTTACATTTTTTTTTTGTTTATTTCCTTGTTTGTTTGCTTTTTTTATTCCATTCTGCCAATAGATTTCTTGTGAGCCATTGGCGGTGCATGTAGGCACTATTATCATGTCAGCCTGAAAAGGGCAGTACCTGCATTTAGTTTATTTATGGAAAGTTTTATTAGACCTCAGCCTTGATGATTTGGGGTCTCCTAATAGATATTCTGCCTGGAGAAGTAACGTACATTTATCCATAAAGATAAAGATAAGTGCAGCAAGCTGACTTTTTATTTATGTATGTGGGAGAGCCCAGGCTCTTTGTACGTTGGTTGGGCCTTGATTCATTCAGTGGCATCTGTATTTCTGCTAGAACTTGTCCAGCCCAAGTGTTTAATTGCACGCTGCTCTAGTCTATTATACTTGTACAATGGCAATAAAGCAGGCTGTATTACTACCGGAGATGAGAGCGCATTTATTACTGTTGCTGCCGAAAGAAAAGGCTCTAGTTTATAAAATTCACTTTACACCACAACGCACTGATTAAACTGTCAGGCCGGTGTAGGCATAAAATATTGCTGGTCAGGTATTTGTAGGAGTAATGGATTCACAGAACGGAGCCAACCACGGCACAGGAGCAAAGGATCGTGTCGTCATTGTCACACACTGTGTATAGTCACCCTGCATGCAAATGTAAAAATGTAAAGCTGCTGTGTAGCCATGAGGGCAGCCATTAAATCTGGGAAAAAAGGAGAAAAGGCACAGGATACATAGCAACTAACATTAAAACACCATTGTATTGGACAGGGCTTATCTGTTATGTGCTTTGTAACCTGTGCCTTTTCGCTAACAGTATATTATATGTTAATTACAATAATGCACTTTCTGGTGCTACTGTTCCTTTAAGGTATGGAGATCCAAATTCCGTAAAGATCTCTTATGCAGAAAACACACGGGTCTCTCTGCACAGCCTGCTGCCCCGATACTGTTGATGTCACGAGGCTGCTGTTGCTGACAAACACCACTAGATGTCGCCTATTTCTCAAGTGGCTGCAGCTCCTCTACAGTTCTTCAAAGTAACCACTAGGTGTCAGCACTTCTGGAACCTGAATGCCAAATTTTAAAAGTTTCCACTAAATACCTATGATCTTTTTTTTTTTCTTTGAAAGCCCCGACCACCAATGTTTTTTTTAATATTCTAATGGAGAACCCTGGCCACCAATGTTTTTTTTTTTTTTTTTACTTGGGGGTCTGGCCACAAATTTTTTTTTTTTATTTGTGGGGGGCTGGCCACCAATATTTGTTTTCGCTTGGAGTGAGCCGGCCACCAAAGTTTTCTTTAACTGGGGGGACTGGTCACCAAATCTTTTTTACTTTTTATTGGAGGCCCTGACCACTTCCCCCCCCCCTCATTGTATTGGGCCACCAATGTTTTTTTGGGACCTGTTATTCAGAATGCTCAAGACCTGGGGTTTTTCCGGATAACGGATCTTTCCAAAATTTGGATCTTTTTACTTTTCAGTCTACTAGAAAACCATGTACATATTAAATAAACCCAATCATCTGATATTTTCTTCCAATAAGGATTAATTATATCTTAGTTGGGATCAAGTACAAGCTACTGTTTTATTATTACAGAGAAAATTAAATAAATTTTAAACATTTGGATTGTTTGATTATAATGAAGTCTATGGGCCTTTCCGTAATTTGAAGCTTTCTGGATAATGGGTTTCCAGATAATCAATCCCATACATGAAGTGGGCTGTTTTGATTTTTTTTTTGCCACGGCTGCTTTTTTCTCCCAGTCCGGCCCTGCCTAGTGGCCTCACATCTCATTAGGTTTGGGTCTTCATTGTAGCGTGCAACAGAAGCACAGTTCCATATTTCCATATCATGTGGTCAGGAATTACAATAGAGATTTGCCTTGATGGAGCTGGTAAGCCTTCTACTCTATGACCTATACGGTTATCCATACGCTGTGAAAAGTCAGGCTTTATAAGTTATTATTTAGTAAATGCAACTGAAGTGAATGTAAAATATCCTGCCCAGGCTGTGCGTATGTTTGCCTAAAAGCCTTGATTAATATATGTTCCATTACCGAGCCTGTTTTTACGATAGTCCCAACTGCGGGCCATTGGATCAAACCTTTTGGTTGTAATTAAATGCTGCGAATGTGAAATACAGACCAGAGCCGACACTAATGGGTGGCCACCCACTTGTTCCCATAGCTTAAATGACTTGCTTGTTTTTCTAACTACCTTAAATCAACACTCAAACGCTGTGACTGGCCAGTTGGGGTTTTATGGCTGATTCATAAGCTCTTTACTGACTTGTCTCAACTGGGAAGATTCCAACTGGGGAACTGAATTTGGCTTGTGAACCAGTGGATTTATGGTTAAGAGACATTATTATATATGCACTTAGAAAGTGAAGTCATTCTTTTATGGTGCCAGTGGATTAAATACTGCGGAGCTGCCAAGTCACAAAGTACCACCAGGGAGCTTCATGGTTGGGTGGAGTGACGGCAACAAGTCGGCACGGGCTCATTTCTGAAGGAAATCTAATGGGGGAAAATGCAAACTGGTCCTACTATATTAATAGCATTTTGGTCACAGTTAGATGTGATTTTCTCTGCAGCTCATTTTGTAGCAGGATAAATAAAAATGCTTTCTTTATGAAGCCGACTTCATGTTCAACTGGCCAATGTTACGGCAAGGGAGGACATCGCTCCCCCTGACTAAGTTATACTGTAGATTGGCATGAAAGTTTATATCTGTTTCAATCCCGGGAAACCAGCTCAATTCTAACTGTGAATTTTAGAATTGATCTTGGAGTTTCCTTTATCCTTCTAAAACTTTAACACAGTCACGTTCATATCCATTCAGATCCATTATCCAGGAACCCCTTGTACAGAAAGCAAAATAAAGGAAGGCCATCTTTTTGCATTTTCATAAAGGTTGCAGTGAACAAGTACAGCAGCCCATAAGGATGATCTAGATCTGGTCTTTACCAAAAACCTAAAGTTTTCTGCATTTGATATTGATCCTTTCCTTTCTGATCACCATCTTATCTCTTTTTCTATTTTGCACCCCCCCCTCTGTTCACCCTAAACCAAAACCCGCGCTGTTAAACTGCTCTATCCGATTCTCTCAGTTTTAGCTTCTTCTCCATCAGTACTTCCTCTGATCCTGATTTACTGGTAAATACCTACAACTCAGTTCTGTCTGCTGCTATCAATACCCATGATTCTCTGCACCCACAATGCAGGCGGGCCCTCAATCCCCGTCCCTGGATGAACGACCAGACATGATTTCTGAGCTCCTGTATGCGAGTATGTGGAGGAAATCCCATACAAAAGCTGACTTACGCCACTATAAATTTCTGATGGCCTGCCTTGGTACTGCCCTATCCCAGGCTAAACAACAGCACTAAAATACACTACAATAAATAATACTAAATAAAACCCACAATGCATGTTTTCAATATTCAACCCGCTACTTTATTCCTCTACAAATGAAACACTAATACTACCCTTCAGATACCAATATTCTCACTCCTAAATCGCTTCTTTCCCTTTTCAACTCTTTTGATCTTATAACTGAGTCTGAAGTCTCTAAACTTCTCCTATCCTCTCCACCAACAACTTGCTCACTTGATCCTATACCATCACCTCTACTAAATCAGTGTGACCCTATCCTTACACCAGTACTTATTTTATTCCTCACTAAATTCTGCTACTTTCCCCTCATTATTAAAACAGGTCTGTGTCAAGCCCATGTTGAAAAGGCTACACTGGGCCCATTCTGTTTGTCCTGTCTCTCGCTTACCCCAAGCCTTTAAACTTCTGGAACGTCTCATCCTTTCACGTATTACTAACTTTCTCTGCACCAATAATCTGCTTGACCCTATACAGTCTGGCTTTCAACCTGCACACTCCACTGAAGCTGCCTTATGTAGAGTTGCAAATGATCTCCAGACTGCTAAGGCCAAATGGCATTACTCTATTCTCATTCTCCTGGACTTATCTTCTTCTTTTGATACTGTTAACCATTCTGTTTTAATGCAAGTTCTCCATTCAGTCAGTATCCATGATCAAGCAGCATCCTGGTTCTCTTCCTACCTCAAAGTCAAAAGACAGCAGCACTACAATCTTGTAAAGATAAAACCCTTTATTATTTCACATGGCAACTCCAGCAACTTTTTGGACCCTCCAGGTCCTTTCTCAAGCATCTTCTCCGCTCGTCGCTGAGCCACCTTCTCTTCACACCATCCACATCTACTGCCACCTCTTGTCTCAACCCTTCTATCTTGCTGTTCCTTATCTCTGGAATTCAATCCCTGAATTCCTCCATAAGGAATCCTCTCTCAATCTCTTGAAGAAAAATTCTACCTTTTGAAACACTAGAACATTATCCTAGTCCTGTACCTATTGGGCTATTCCTTACCTTGTGCACTTTTTCATCTCCAATTTGCACCTGTATGTTAGCCTCCCATCCACTTAGACTGTAAGCTCTATGGGGCAGGGATCTCCTTCCCACTGTGTCTATTACCACATAGCACTTTTTCCTGATATGAGCTCTCATAGTGTGATTTGAGTTCCCCGTGTATACTTGTATATATAAATTGTTCCAAAACAGGAATTCAAAAATAAGCACCTGCTTGAAGCCGCCATACAAGGGGCTGGTAAGCGACATGTTGCTCATGAGCCATTGGTTGGGGATCACTGCCCCATGGTAAGATTAATCCACCTTGAGCTGTAGGCCTTGGGCATGCACACCCAGACCCCATGGGTCAAATTCACTAAGCGCCGAACGCTAGCGTCAATTCGCTAGCATTGGGCATTTTCGTTACTTCGCAAATTCACTAACGAACGCTGGCGTAGATTCGCTAGTGTTACTTCGCACCCTTACGCCTGGCGAATTTTCGCTAGTGACGTAACTACACAAATTCACTAACGCGCGCAGTGTACTGAACGCTACCTTTTACGCTAGACTTCCTTCGCCACCTCAGACCAGGCGAAGCACAATAGAGTAGATAGGGACTGCTTCAAAAAAAGGCAAAATTTTTTCTAAGTCCCAAAAAACGCTGGCGTGTTTTCTACATTATGGGTGATAGGCTGAAAAAGATTGAAAATTTTTTTAGGGCTCCCCTCCTTCCCCCCTACATCTCCTGACTCATGGCAACTTACCTAGACAGTGGGCACATGTGTAGGGCAAAATAAACATTTTTATTTGATGATTTGAAGGTTTTCTAGGCATTTGAAGTGCTGATACGTATTCCTCCATTGAAATTTGAATTTGGCGCCGTATGCAAATTAACCTTCGCTAGCGTAACTTCGCTTCACTTAGCGAGTCAACGCTAGCGCAACTTCGCAACCTTACGCTACCCCTGAGCGCAACTTCGGATTTTAGTGAATTTGCGGAGCGCTGGCGAAACTACGCCTAGCGAAGCGCGGCGAAGTTGCGCCTGGCGCAACTACGAATCTTAGTGAATTTGCCCCCATGTGTCATCTGATGAGACTTTCAATGTATGAAGCTATACACCAAGAATTCAAATTAAGAATAACATCAAAATGGAGCCTGTGGCCTTTACAATGATATCAGAATGATGGGGGAGGGTACTTAAACTCCCCCCAAATTGTTTTCCTGTGGAAAGGCAGACAGGACACTATAAAACCTGCCCCAATCTTCCACAGTCTATGACCTATAAATAACTATAACATTTTTTTTTTTTTTTAAATCTCCAATTAATTTCTATTGTCAACTTGCTTAGAATAACATTTTCTTTCATTATGCAAAATACTTAAAGTTAGGTTTCCAACCCCAGGCAAAAGATACAGGAATACATCACATAAAAAAATTCACACGCGTCTAAGCGTGACATTTTCTGAAAACGAACCCTTTCTTATTGTTTCTGCATTTCTGAGCAGCGCAGCCATATATTTCCAGTAAGTGAACAACACTGCCTTTAAATCTTTAGGTGCTGAGCTGCTTGCGACATTTCCAAGTGAATTACATTGAAAATATGCTCAGTCTACAGTTAACAGGAAAACAAATCAGCGAGGTGCTCAGCGGAAGGAGAAAATAAAGTCCCAGCGTAAGACGCAGAAGTGCTAGTGCCGTACAGGAGAAACCGCCAGAAGGAATGACCTAATTGTCTCCCTACGTAAAGTTTGTCGCATGGGCACTTCACCAAATTTGATTGCCAATTAATATAATCTCTTATTTCTAATTCCCTGCCAGTCCCAGGATGATGGAACTTATCTGCCCGCATTACAAAATTGCAATTGACGCAACTTCCACATTTATGGTGGAGCACAATATTTTTAATGGAAGCAAAGTATTTAAAATATGACCATTGATGCCAATATTACCTCTATGAGAAGATCAAAAACATTGTTTTAGTGGCTTTAAAAAGATATCTCCTGCTGTTCTATACAACTATGTAGCGATGCAGTGATTTATGGGGATTGGTAATTTCAAAATGTTGTCTGGATACGATGGGGCCAGCGTCTTCCAGGGAGATACGCTAAACATGGAGGCTGCGTTTGTAGAGCTTGAATTTTCTGGTTATGACTTGGAGGTATGTATTTAAATGCTATTGCTGCTGTTGTTTTTTTTTCTTGAGCGTGCAAGTCCTTCAAAATAAAATAGGGTGTCTTTAGGTGTCTGTATACTGACTGAAGGCTCAGTCCAGGGGCAAATGAATGTGCAGGTTACTCTAGGCTGTAGTCCAGAGTGATCAAGGGACCATTTCTATTTTATTTAAAAAAATGCTTTGGAAAAATCTACTGAGTGTGAGTGAAGAGACACTGTATTTTTAAGTAATAGTAGTCGATTATTTAGGGTTAGTCCACACGAGGAGATTCGGGGAGATTTAGTCACCTGACGGCTAATCGCCTCTTCTTCAGGGCGACTTCAGAAAACGAAGCGCCATGTGTGCTTTAGCGCATGCGACTTTTCATTATAGTGGGTGGAAGACACGCGAAGGCAGTTCGCGGAGATTGCCGCCCAGAAGAAGAGGCGATTAGTCGCCAGGCGACTAAATCTCCCTGAATCTCCTCGTGTGGACTAACCCTTAAGGGGGAACTCCATAAAAAACATAACTTAAGCTTTTTAAAAAGTAAACATGATCCACAGGGTTACTTACAGTTCGAAGAGGCATATGCAGAATGGTATTCAAAAACTAGGACAGTTTGATGAGAGACAGCTGAACGTGACCCCCCTGTGGATGTAGTCAAGGTAGTACAGCAGACCTTCAGGCAGAAATACCTCAAAAGTGGTCCAGATCCCACACAGCCGAGTAGTCAGGGAGAACAATCTAAACCTGACACCCTATACCAGTGATCCCCAACCAGTAGCTCGTGAGCAACATGTTTCTCTCCAGCCCCTTGGATGTTGCTACCAGTGTCCTCAAAGAAGGTGCTTATTTTTAAATTCCAGGCTTGAAGGCAAGTTTTGGTTGTAAAAAAAAAACAGGTGCACTGCCAAACAGAGCCTCAATGTAGGTTTGACAATCCACATAGGGGCTACCAAATGGCCAATCACAGCACTTATTTGGCACCCCAAGAACATTTTTCATGCTTGTGTTGCTCCCCAACTCCTTTTACTTCTGAATCTTGTTCACGAGTTCAAAAGGTTGGGGATCCCTGCCCTATTCAACTGAAGTCCCTTCATTGTAGGTAAATCTTACAGCCTGGGAAGCTACTCCCTGCTACAACCCTTGATGGAGCAGAAAGCTGCTCTTTATATCTCCCCTCACTATCTTACTTTCCTAAAGAGTCTATAACAGATATTAATCCTGTCTCTATCTGGCCTCATTCACAGGGTCCCTGCTCCCCAATTTATTCGCTAGAGGTACAGGTCCCTTTAAGGCAAATTGGCTTTACTGGGCCTTGTTATACTCAGGCTCAATGGGAACATCCAGCTGGATCAGCAACCAGAAGCCAAAGAGGAAGATCCACCCTAACCAAGGAGCATGTTAAAGTGGGCAGGAAGTGGTCATAAAGCCTCTTGGCCAATAACTGGGATATGTAAATTAACAACTAGATACATGGGCATCTGCCCAGAAACTAGGGAGAAAAGGAAGTGTAGGGCTTTAAAGCCTTAGGGACTTAGTAAACCTATGGGTCCCTACAGAAGATAACCATTCATTTTGAATAGGGTATATGATGGATGGTAGCAATCAAAATTGTAGTTGGGATCAAGTGCAAGGTACTATTTTATTATTACAGAGAAAAAGGAAATCATTTTTAAAAATCTAATTTATTTGATTAAAAATATGGGAGACGGCCTTCCTGTAATTCAGAGCTTTCTGGATAACTAGTTTCCGGATAACAGATCCCATACCTGTACTTTCAAAGAAAGTTAAGTTACAAAGTTATGATCATAAAATTGACAAGTCACCATACCATGTCAAGGGGAACCCCCACAGGGGGAAAAGGGTATATAAGTTGCAGGGTTGTGTCAGGAGTGTTTGGAATATAGGGACCTGCAAGACTGGGACCCACCAGGGTTTTCCCCGGTATCCCAGTGGGCCAGTCCAATACTAGATTTAGAAATAGGAACCACCTGTAATTATTATTTTTTTATCAAATATAATCACTGCCCATAAAAAACCCCATCAAGGTTTGTTAAATCAATCCTTTAGTGGAGCCATTTTTCCTTTTTAGAAATCCCAGACTCAAGCTCTCTAACTTCTGTTGCTTTTGGAAACTTGTAATACAAATAATTGCTCTTTGATTTGCACAAAGGAAAATGTCATGGTTCCCAATATATATCTTGTTTGCTAGAAATGTCATGTACGAAATATAATAAACATACAGCTCGGCGCACTGCAATATAGGTCACCTTTTAATAGAAATAAGAGTCTGCGCTCAATCGTTTATATATTTAACCGGATAAGCAGCAACGGAATAAGCAAGTGCCAGGTCACAGAATCCAAACAGAAACAAACGATTAAGGAAATTAATAATGTAGTATTAGATACTCGCAAATCATTTGTCCTGGGTGTCCTGTATGAATCCATATTTACTGATAAAGGACCATGAGGTCTACTTTAATAAACTGTTTATTTCATCTTTAAAGCAATATTATCACTTCAGAAATATAAGGAATTTAAATAAAACATGTAGGGATGGATAAAAAGACAACACTATAAACTTTTAATTGAGGATGGAACCTTCCTGCAGGTGTGTTGAGTCAAGCTTTTGATGATATAGGTATAGGTTTTTATGGTATATCCTACATGGTTACTCAAGATGAACCCCTGAGAGTCTATAACAAGGGACCTCAAAACTTTTCTACCCATGAGCCACATTCACATGTAAACAGAGTTGAGGAGCAACACAAGAATGAAAAAGGTTGGGAATGCCAAATAAGGGCTGGGATTGGCTACTGTGAGCCACTATGTGGACTGACAGCCTACTGGAGGTTCTGTTTGGCAGTACAATTGGTTTTTGTACAACCAAAACTTGTCTCCAAGCCTGGAATTAAAAAAATGGGCGCCTGGAATTAAAAAAATGGGCACCTGATTTGAGACAACTGGGAGCAACATCCAAGGGGTGGGTAAGCAAAATGTTGCTCCCAAGCTACTGGTTGGGGTCCACTGGTCTGTTAGAAGGAAGAGTGTTTGATTTTATTTGTTGGGATCACCAGACGAGAAGGAAAGATGAAGGGCTAGAGCTGCAGATGGAAAAATGTTCTTACCAAACATGAACTTTCCATTTTTTTTCCTACCGAATTTCTATCATGTACCTGTAATGCTTTATGATAATAAAAATCAAAGCACTCTGCTAAGTACATCTTTTGTGTATATAAACATACAGAGATACCTATGAGATACTGTAAGCGCGCTACATATATAAAAGGCAACTTCATAAGATTACATTTTGCCATCTACAGTATTTAATCAACTAGCAAAGGCTGTTTACTGTATTACATTACATGTGTATTATATTACACCTCCCTTCCACCTGTTATTCTAGTTGCATTCTATCACCCCAGGAGCCTTATTGGTTGGGTGGGGTCAGCCAATCAGGGCTGATTCTGCCCTATTTAAGCCCAGTCCTCCGAACAGCCTCTGCCTGAGCATTGGATCAGCACTGTGCCATGTCTGTAGCTCTTCTGTTCCTGCCCTTGTTTTCATTTCTGCTCCAGTCCTGCTTCTGTTTCTACTCTGTCCTGCCCCTGTTTCAGTCCTTTTCTTCTCCTGCATCGTTCCATTCCAGTCCCTTCTCTACACCCACTCTGTCCAGTTATCGTTCTCCTCCAGCTGTGATCCAATCCTGTTCATCACCCACTTTGTCCTCCACCTGCTCCATCCAGTTCCAGTCCTGGTCTCTACACCTGCTCTGTCCTGCTCCTGTCAGTCACTGCTCCCTTCTTATTCCAGCGTGTTCTTGACTTTTTGCCCGCTTCATCACAATCTTGTTCCTGATCTTCAGTCTCTCCTGAAGCACTCACTCCTTTTTCTTTAGAATCCTTATAAATCCCTTATATCAGGTTCCTTGCTATGACCTCTCTTTCTGTCCTCTGATGACTATCTATTGCTCTTTCTGGGTCGGCCTTGTAGACTGCTATTAAAACCTGGATGGCCTGCAACTTTTTGAGCCTAAATGAAGACAAAACTGAGGTTTTGATCATTGGTCCTGAACAGCTTTCTTATTCTTTGCATGTGGACCTTGGTCCTTTGGGGTCTAAAGTGAGCACGTCAGTAACGAATTTGGGTATTATTTTTGATTCTCCGTTAAATTTTGGTTTACATACAAATAAGCTAGTTCAGTCATGTTTTTTTCAGCTGAGAAATATTGCAAAAATCAGACATGCTCTTTCTATTCAGGATTTAGAAAGAATTATTCATGCTTTTGTTTCTTCTCATCTGGATTACTGTAATTCATTATTTACTTGCTTGAGTCAAAGATCTGTGGCTCGGCTTCAGTTAGTTCAAAATGCAGCGGCTCGGCTGCTAACAAAGTCAAGACGATTTGATCATATTAGTCCAGTGCTGGTCGCTCTTCATTGGCTTCTGGTGAAGTTTAGGATTGATTTTAAAATGTTACTATAAACTTACCAAGTGTTACATATTGAGGCTCCAGAATATATTTTGGAGTTGCTGACTGATCATAATGACGATAGGTTGCTAAGGTCCTCCAGTCAAGGATTGTTAAAGATTCCTAGAACAAGACTGAAGGGGAAAGGCGATTGTGCTTTTGCCGCATATGCTCCAAGACTGTGGAATAATTTGCCATTGGATATTAGACAAGCTAGTTCGGTTGATATTTTTAAAAAAACGACTGAAGACTCATTTTAATATTTTGGCTTTTAAGTAGTGTTGAGTCTAATTAGATATAGTGTCGCTGTTACTGATTATGGTGATGAAATGATGAGTTATTGTGTATTGGATGTTTATTTTATTGATTTTTTTGTCTGTAAAGCACATTGTAGCTAAGCTTTCACAGGTGCGATATAAATAAACTTTGACTTAATTAACTCATGGGGCATGTGGCCTTTCTCACAAATTGGCTTCTCTTTAAGGACCAACTGAGAATCCACAGTAGACTTTCTCTAGTATCTCAAAGGGGTTAATGCTACTTCTGGGCCCGGTTAACCGCTGTGAGCACAGATTGTTTGTTAGCAGGTTCTGGTCAAGCTGTTCCATGCTGGTAAAGTAATTACTGTGCCACAGCCAAGGGGAGTTACACTGGGAGCCAATTTGAGAGGAGAGGAAACCGAGAAGTTAGGAGAAGCGAGTTGTGTGTAGTGGTTTCCATTCATGCCAGCAGTCTCACTGTGACGGTATTGTAAAACTGAAATCTATAATTAGATACTTACTGGTTATAGAACATTCGCAAAGCGCTTGTTACCTGAACACTAAACCATGGAGATGCCTGGACTGATACCAACTCCTATACTGTATAAAAGTGCAGCTCAGCTGTTATACACTTTTATATTTTTACGCGGCGTTCCACTAGATGGCGCTGTTTTCTGAAGTGAGCCCATTGTCCGTATAAATACATGAGGGCTACGCATACAGTAATACTGTTTTACAACACTTTAATACCAAAGCCTGAAATCAGAAAAGAATAAGGCAAAAAAAAAAAAAAAAAAATACAGCTTCATCACTGTGAAATCCAAGGTCTATAGGTAATGATTATCTTAGTAATAGTGGGAATGGACATAATTACTACTTTGTGGGGGCTCATCTACATAGAAACATAAACTGATATTATTTTCTATATGAGTCAGATACACACACTTATTTATACCCAGTCCAACAGAATGTCCTTTGGTGCCTTGGTCTAAAGATTGAAGTGGAAATTCATTGTAAAGATATTCAGAGACAAACTGCCTTTAGTTTTTATTCACTTCTCATTTTTGTGTTTATTTGTATCAAATCCGGGACTTTAGGGATCCGGAGTTATTGTCACTTCTTTACTTTACATATTTGTATTTCTTATCTTTTCTATTCATCTTACTGGGTGTCCCTCACCCCACTACCTGGTCACGAGCATCACTGGGAAAAAAGTTAAAAAGTTGAAAATTCCAAACTGAAGTGCTACAGAGCAAAAACATGAGAATTGAAAATGAAATCATGTAAAAATAAATAAATATATATAAATCCCTACTTGTGAATTTATTCAAATGAATACTCCCTTTAATTTCCCTAAGCACTCGGCACCAAATAAACATCTTTTCCCATTTGTGTGCTCAGGATCCCAAGCTGTTATTTATGTGCGTAAACAGAATTTTCTGTGTTCAGCAATTTGATTAGTGTGTTGGTGGTATGGGACCTGTTATCCAGAATTCTTGGGACCTGGGGTTTTCCGGATAATGGATCTTTCTGTATTTTGGATACCTTAAAGGAGAAACAAACCTGCTATAGAAAAAATCCCCATCCTACATAGACCCCCCTCCTTCCTCCCCCCAGCATAGCTGCCCCCTGGGCAAATGCCCCTAAAGGTGGCTATAGACTCAAAGATCCGCTCGTTTGGCGACATCGCCAAACGAGCGGATCTTTCCCCGATATGCCACTAAACTGCATGGCTATATCGGGGGTAATTCGAACTTTCAGCCATATGGCCGAACGATCGAATTACGATGCGCCCAGGGGCTCCGACGGGTCGGTCGATTAAAAATCAAACCTTTTACGATCGATATCGTGGCCAGATATCGATCGGGAAGACCCGTCGGAAGCCCCCATACACTGGCAGTTAAGCTGTCAAATCGGTCCAAACGGCCGATATCGGCAGCTTTATCTGCCCGTGTATGGCCACCTTAACTCTTTACTTACTCTTTACTTTACTTTCACAGGCGACATCTTCAGCCGATTCGGTAATCTTCGGAATGAGACCGGCAGATCGGCAATTTTCGTTGTTGTGAAACAGAAAATTACTCCAACTGCACATGCGCCACTCCGCCGGTTTCATTACGAAGATTTCCGAAGAGAAGAAGATGACGCCCGTGAAATCCGCTGGACAGAACCGGTATCGCGGTTAAATAAAAAGTATGGGGCATTTGCCCATGGGTAGCAGCTAGGCTGGGGTGGAGGAGGGAGGGGGGTCTATGTAGAGTAGGGGGGTCTATGTAGAGTAGGGGGGTAGGGTTTTTTTTTTATTAAGGGTTTGTTTCTCCTTTAAGTCTACTAAAAAATTATTTAAACATAAAATAAACCAAATAGGATTGTTTTTTCCCCCAATAAGGATTAATTATATCTTCGTTGGTATCAAATACAAGCTACTGTTTTATTTTTACAGAGTAAAAAGGAAATCATTTAAAAAAAAAACAAACATTGAATTTATTTGATTAAAATGGAGCCAATGGGAGATGGCCTTCCAGATATCCAGGTATTTCAGATAACAAATCCCATACCTGTATCAAAATCATCACCAAATGGAATATTGATTCATACTATAGGGACCATTTCCTAAAATGCCATCTTTTTTTCTGTAAATTGGAGTAACATTCCCACAACTGAAAATATATATTTTTTTCAGTTTTTGTAAAAATCATGGGACAATATATGTTATCTTGTGTTTTTTGTTTTTTTACTCTGGGTAACTTATCTCCATGAGTTGTCATGCGTTTCTCGGATTAGGGCAATATTGTTTTTGCAGCGATCCATTAAATATGAAACTGAAAATTCTGGGATAAAAACTGGTGAAATCTGCAAAATTTCTGCAAAAAGATTTTGTTTTTTTGTAAATTATCACCTAAAAGTTCATTATAAGGCAAACAAGCTCACCATGAGATGGTCAGAAATTAAATTAAATCTACCCCACGTCCAATGACTTCATTGTGATGCCATCTCTTTGCATATAGGCTTTCATTCAGTTATTAACTTGGTCTTAATGAACGCTTTAACTTTTTTGGGGTCCAAAATCTTCTCTGTGTGTTTTGTGTCACATATATGTCATTGAAGTCAGTCTCATTGGGCTTGGTTGGTACTGGGACCAGTTATCCAGAATGCTCCGGATCTGGTGTTTTTCAGATAAGGGGTATTTTTGTAATTTGGATCTTCATAAGTCTTCCTAAGTCTACTATATAATTATTTAAAACCAATAGGATTGTTTCCCATTGATAAGGATTAATTATTTCTTAGTTGGTATGGGACCTATTATCCAGTATGCTCGGGACCTGGGGCTTTCCAGATAACGGGTCTTTCCATAATTTAAAACTTCATACCTTAAGTCTATATTAAATAAACCCAATAGGCTGGTTTTGCTTCCAATAAGGATTAATTATATCTTAGCTGGGATCAAGTACAAGCTCCTGTTTTATTATTACAGAGAAAAAGGAAATTGTTTTTAAAAAATTGTATTATTTGATTATAAGGGAGTCTAGGGGAGATGGCCTTTCTGTAATTCGGAACTCTCTGGATGACGGGTTTCCGGATAACGGATCCAATACCTGTACAAGCTACTGTTTTATTATTACAGAGAAAAAGGAAATCATTTTAATTATTTCACTAAAATTGAGTCTATGGGAGATGACCTTGCGGTTATTGGGAGATTTTTGGATATATAACTGGCACACATACCTAGGTGGAGAGAATTCCAGTTCAATAACAGCTGAAGGGCTGCAGGTCTTTAGTTTAAATATAAATGCCACTTTCCTGCAAATGATGTAATATCTTGTCCCTAGAGATCCACCTATCAGTGGGCAGACAAGGGACCAAGACAGACGTTCAGCCTTTACAATTCAGACCCATATAAGGAGCTGTTTGTCTTTAGAATAACTATCTCAGCTAAGGGGGTTAGGGAAGCTTTTATCCATTTTAGTAGAAATATCTCTATTTATCAGGTCACTCTGGATGATTCGGCACTGATAGATCCAATAAATATTTGTATTGAAAAAATTCCTGATTGACTGGCTTTTTTCTTTCATCCCAGGCATTGCGGAAAGGCTGAAATCTTAAACGGGAACTATTGTGAAAATAAAAATTGAATATAAGCCTCATCATAAGGAAATGAGTAATTTTCTAAGTACAATCAATTAAATATTGTGCATAGTTTCTGAAATAATCAAGTTCATCTTCGCTATTCCTCTCTCAGCATCTGTTTCTCTTAGGGCAGAGACACGCGCGAAGATTCGAGGAGATTTAGTCGCATGGTGACAAATCACCTCTAGGGATGGGCGAATTTTTTCGCCTCAAAAATGGCGCCCATAGACTTGTATGGCGTCGCACGTCAAAAATAAAAATGACCCACGTCAAAAAGAAATTCGCCGCTCGACAAAAAAATTTTGCCGCCCATAGACTTTAATGGGCATCAGTGTAATTTTGCTGGCAGCAAATTTTTGCCAAAAGAAACTGGTCAAATTCGCCCAAGCATAATCACTTCTTCTTCAGGCGACTTATCTACCCGAACTGCCTTCCTGCCGGCTAGAATCTAACTGGCCGGACTGGCCCACCGGGAAACCATGAAAACCCAGGTGTCAGTGGCCCTCATGCTGCTAAACATTTGGCCTATTTCATGGCCATTCCCTATTTCTATGAGAACAAAGAGGCTAAATAGATGGTATAGTATGTAAAGAAAAGAGACTAGAAGAATAGAGGTTAAGTGAGCAGAGGAAGGCCCCTGGTCTAAGATTAATTGGCCAAAGGTTTTTGGGTGGGCCCCTGGTGTCCCAGTCCGACACTGGAATCTAAATTGCCGGAGGAAGTGCTATGTTTTCCGAAGGCACCCGAAGTTGCCCTCCTGCCGACAGGAAGGCTTTTCAGGGAGATTATACGCCTGAAGAAGAGTCGATTTGTGTGATGTGACTAAATCTCCCTGAATCTTCGCATGTGTCTCTGCCCTTTATTCTGTCTTCATGCTGCAGTTGGGTGTCAGATAATCCTTGACAGTTAGTTCGAATATATCTTATAGAAGATGCCTAGAAGATGTATTAGAGCTCATTCTATTATTATTCTATGCAAAAAAAGCTATTATTCCACAATGGCTACAACCCAAGCCCCCATCAATTAAAGGAAAACTATACCCCCCAAACAATGTTGGTCTCTATAAAAAGATATTGTATAAAAACAGCTCATATGTAAAATCCTGCTTCATGTAAATAAACCATTTTCATAATAATATACTTTTCTAGTAGTATGTGCCATTGGGTAATCATAAATAGAAAATTGCCATTTTAAAAAATAAGGGCCGCCCCCTGGGATCGTAGGATTCACTGTGCACACATACAAACCACATGTAAGGTCACATGAGCCAATTAACAGACAGAGTTGTGTCTTTTGCTTCCTCACTTCTTCCTGTTACAGTTAGAGTTGTAGTATTTCTGGTCAGGTGATCTCTGAGGCAACACACAGACCATCACTAAATGGTGGCTCAAGGCAAGAGATGTAAAAGGGCAATATTTACTTAAATATATATTCCAGTTTGGTAAGATTCTTTAATACAAGTATGTCACTTAATATGATATGAACTATCTGTTGCTTAAGTGTTCATTTTGGGGGTATAGTTTTCCTTTAACTACTGGCTAAAACTAGTGAATGGTATGCTCCCATAGATCAAATTGACTTATGAAGCACGTGGCCTATCAGACAAATTTGGGAAAGTGTCTGGATATTATATCCCATGACATCTGACCCATATGTCCCCAATGCCGCTCGCTCGGTTGTGTGAATTGCTTAATACTACATTATTGAATGTTTATATAATGCTACCTGATGTGTAAGACAACTCTGCTATAACCGTATTATTGCAATGGCAATTGCCAAAATAAAAACCTTTTTTAAAAAAAAAATCATGTCTCTCTACATGCAGGATTTGTGCAAAAGGCAGTTATTTTGTTAGATTTTGATTGTACTGGAATCAGTTATTTGAGTGACCTCTAATACAGCTGCTAGGAAAGGGAGCCCCCCTATAAGATATATTGGATCTAACTGTCAATGAATATCTGACACCCAACTGATACATGAAGAGAGAATGAAGAGAAACAGATGCTGAGAGAGGAATAGTGAAGATAAACTTGATTATTTCAGAAACAACGCAGGACTTTTAATTGATTGTATTTAGAAAGTTTCTTATTTGAGTATGATGAAGCTAATATTAATTTTTCATTTATGAGATAGTTCCTTTGAATACCAACATCTCATTTCTTGCTATAAACAGCTCCGTGAATTGACTCTCGTGTGTTTAGAGAAGTTTCTGCCGAGTGAGGATTACTGGAAAGGACATTTTTCCCACATGAAGCTGAATATTGTGTACAGATCATTTGTAATACAAAGCGGCTCTTGATTCCTCGCTTCCTATGCTCCAACGTCTCATTCTCCCCCAGTCGCATCCTTTGTCTCTCCCTCGGAGCCGCCTTTCATCTCCCTGTTTGCTTATTCTGCCATTATTACACACGCTCTGTTTGTATTATTCAGACTCCATTTATCTGGGGTGATAAGAAGCAGCGCACACAATCCTTCTGTTACTGATATTACACGGCTAAACTGCCTGGGATGTTTCAATTGTAAAATGCCTGTTTTTGAGTAAATTACACCCTCAGCTTCTTATGGATATTTGATTTGCTGAACGCCCAGGTTCTTCTCCTGAAATGGTTGGAACTTTATAAAGAAGCTCTAATACAGGGGATAACAAACCCCCTACTGTAACACATAAGGATATTAGAAATCACCAAGATGTTCCTCGGCACAAAGACACAGTGTCAGAACTTTGTCATCTTAGGACTTTAACAATGATATTCAGGTATCGGATTTGTTATTTGGAAACCTGTTATCCAGAAAGTTCCAAGTCAAGGGAGGACCATCTCCCATAGATTCCATATTTTAGATTTTTAACAACAATTTCCTTTTTTCCCCTCTGTAATAATAAAATGGTAACTTCTACTAGAGTCCTCGTGGCAACACTTTTTGAAACCCAGATCTGCAAGCCATGACCCAAGCCCTCAATCAGAATTCTTTCCTGCTTGGACCTGCTACCCAACCCGAACCGTAACTGCCTTATTCACATCCCAATCCTTAACTTGCTGACGAGCATTAAACAGGAAGTGCTGTTATTGCAAACCGAAAGTTTAACTTATAGGGAACGGGTCGGGTAGTAGTTTTTGGTAGGGGACGTGTTGGGTGGCGGGTGCAGGTCAAGTTAAGGGTCAGGGGGTATCGGTCTGTCCCGGGTCCTTCCAATTGGACCTGTGCAAGACTCTACCCCTAGGGTTGGACTGGGGGGACCCAGGGCTGCTACCTCAGGGCACCCTCCGCCCCCACCACACATGTGTTTTTGCCGTGACCGGCTGGTTGCGGCAGGAAGAGAGGATGAGGCGCAGGGCCGGTGGGGGAACTCTGAGTATCACTCATGTATTATAAGGGATAATGTACCCCCTACTGTAAATGATAAGGATATTAGAAGTCACTGAGGGGTTGTTCTGTGACCATATAAAGGCACAAGGCTGCAGGCTGAGTTATACAGGGAACTCTGAGTATCACTCATGTATTATAAGGGATAATGTACCCCCTACTGTAAATGATAAGGATATAAGAAGTCACTGAGGGGTTGTTCTGTGACCATATAAAGGCACAAGGCTGCAGGCTGAGTTATACATGGAACTCTGAGTATCACTCATGTATTATAAGGGATAATGTACCCCCTACTGTAAATAATAAGGATATTAGAAGTCACTGAGGGGTTCTGTGGCCATACAAAGGCACAAGGCTACAGGCTGAATTATACAGGGAACTCTGAGTATCACTCATGTATTATAAGAGATAATGTACCCCCTACTGTAAATGATAAGGATATTAGAAGTCACTGGGGGGTTGTTCTGTGACCATATAAAGGCACAAGGCTACAGGCTGAGTTATACAGGGAACTCTGAGTATCACTCGTGTATTATAAGGGATAATGTACCCCCTACTGTAAATGATAAGGATATTAGAAGTCACTGAGGGGTTCTGTGACCATATAAAGGCACAAGGCTACAGGCTGAGTTATACAGGGAACTCTGAGTATCACTCATGTATTATAAGGGATAATGTACCTCCTACTGTAAATGATAAGGATATTAGAAGTCACTGAGGGGTTCTGTGACCATATAAAGGCACAAGGCTGCAGGCTGAGTTATACAGGGAACTCTGAGTATCACTCATGTATTATAAGAGATAATGTACCCCCTACTGTAAATGATAAGGATATTAGAAGTCACTGGGGGGTTGTTCTGTGACCATATAAAGGCACAAGGCTACAGGCTGAGTTATACAGGGAACTCTGAGTATCACTCGTGTATTATAAGGGATAATGTACCCCCTACTGTAAATGATAAGGATATTAGAAGTCACTGAGGGGTTCTGTGACCATATAAAGGCACAAGGCTACAGGCTGAGTTATACAGGGAACTCTGAGTATCACTCATGTATTATAAGGGATAATGTACCTCCTACTGTAAATGATAAGGATATTAGAAGTCACTGAGGGGTTGTTCTGTGACCATATAAAGGCACAAGGCTGCAGGCTGAGTTATACAGGGAACTCTGAGTATCACTCATGTATTATAAGGGATAATGTACCCCCTACTGTAAATGATAAGGATATAAGAAGTCACTGAGGGGTTGTTCTGTGACCATATAAAAGCACAAGGTTTCAGGCTGAGTTATGTAGGGAACTCATGGCTCTTGTTTATTATATATATCCCATTGGAAATACCTGTAAAGTATGCAGCATGTGGCAACTGGCCATAGCCTATATGACGTCTGCCAAACTGCCCTGGTAGCCTTCCTTATCCAAATACTTGATTAGCCAGACAGTGAATAATTAATATCCCACAGTAATTCACGGCACAGCTATTTCCTATATTTAATGCTTTCTTGGCCCCATGTTTTGCCCTAATGAGCCAAAACACTATATTTTCTATTCTCCCTGGGAATGCGGCAGTAGAACTTGTTTTAAGATCTATTCATGGGCAGATAAATGTGAATATAATACGCTGAAAGAAGGTTTAACATTATAAGACCCAGATTTCTGTTCTCCTTCCGAGCAGAGTTGCTCTGGCCGCCCCGCTAGTGCACTTCCTCACTGTGCCGAGGTTGTTATGTTGGGGGGAAAGATCTCTAAGTTAAGTGGCTTTTTGTCAGAGTGCTGCCTGATGAACTGACAGTTTGCAGTAAGTCCTTGTGATTGCTGGTGGCTGTGAATCAGGTGGATCGCAATGTTCACCCAAAAGTGTATTCTATGAATATCTGCCAATTGAGATTTAGAGTGACAGTTAAACAAAGGAGCAGAGAAGGAAAGCGGCTCAGGGAAACATAAGAAAGCCAAATTGATTTGGGGTTAAAGGTGTCGTAAATACAACATTTAGCACACCCGGCAAATTGGAAACAGCTGGATCTATAGGCCCACATCTTGTGCGGAGCTGCAGGTCACAATATGGGTTCCCAGCTGAAGGGAAATCAACTTTGTGGCACAACAACAAATTCAATACCCAGCTGGTTCTTTTAGCCCATTTAACCTAGTTATTAGTAGCGATTAGCTCCAAATTGTGGTCAATTGGTCCATTAATATCAATTTTTCGGGATAAATACAATTTTCATAATGTCGGATCTTCAATGTTGAATGTCTTTTGGAAGTCACTGATTACAGAAAGCCTGACTGGTTTTGGAATCATGTGGTCCCTTCTCTTGGCTAGAGATATTAATTCAGTGGATCTACCTCATTTTTTTCAAATGAAAATCCAGAATGCTAGGGACCTGGGGTTTTCCAGATAAGGGATATTTCCATTATTTGGATCTTCCTACCTAAAGTCTTGGCCTTCCCAGCCAGAGACTGTTACCTCTCCAGTCCATAATGAACACTGCTGCGAGGCTCATACACCTCAGCAACCGCTCCTCCTCTGCCTCGCCATTCTGTCAATCCCTGCACTGACTTCCACTACCTTTCAGAATAAAATTTGAATTAATGACTCTGACATTCAAAGCACTTCATAACTCTGCCCCACCCTACATCTCTGATCTCATCTCTAAATACTCGCCCAACTACTTACTACACTCCTCTACTGACCTGCTACTCAACTCTTCTCTTCACATGCTCATATTCAAGACTGCACCCCTCCTCTGAAACTCTCTCCCACGGTCTGTCCGGCTTCCTCCCAACCTTTCTGCTTTCAAAAGATCTTTTAAAATACATTTATTAAGAGAAGCCTGCCCTCACTCTGCTTAACTACCAAATACAATACTACATCTCTCACCCACTTCATTCTGATTTGCCCATTCTTGTGTCTTATTCCCTTCCCTTTAGATTTTAAACTCTTTTGCACAGGGCCTTCTTCACCTTTTGTACTGGTATTGGTTGTTATGTATGTAACGCCATATGTTCTACGTGTGTAATTCATGTGATTTAGTTATATAAACACATTTATTTTACAGCGCTGCAAAATATGTTGGCGCTATATAAATGTTAATAATAATAATAATAAAGTCTACTAAACATTAATTAAACACAACCCAATGGGCTGGTTTTGCTTCCAATAAGGATTAATTATATCTTAGTTGGGATAAAGTACAAGGTACAGGTATGGAATCCATTATCTGGAAACCCATTATCCAGAAAGCTCCAAATTACAGAATGGCTCCCATAGACTCCATTTTATATAAATAATCCACATTTTGGAAAATCATTTCCTTTTTCTCTGTAATAATAAAACAGTAGCTTGTACTTGATCCCAACTAAGATATAATTAATCCTTATTGGAAGCAAATGGGCTTTATTTAATGTTTACATGATTTTCTAGTAGATTTAAAGTATGAATATCCAAAATACAGAAAGAAAACCCCAAGTCCCGAGCATTCTGGATATCAGGTCCCATACCCGTACTGTTTTATTTATACAGAAAAACAGAAAATTGTTTTTAAAAATTTGAATTATTTAATCAAAATGTCTATGGGAGACAACCATTCTGTAATTCGGAGTTTTCGATATAATGGGTTTCCAGATAACAGATCCCATACCTGTAATATTTTAGAGATGGAAAATGTTGTTTATATTTTTTCGTCATAGACCTGGGAGCAGTTGGTTCAAGCTGGAAACAGTTCTGTTGCCAAAAAGATCTCCATGACATGTTAGTTGTTGCCCCAGCTGCAGCCGGCCAAATAGCTAATAATTAGAATTAAAACTTTTTGGGAATGTATTAAAAGGTATGGTTCACCTAACTTTTAGTCTGTTATAGAATGGCTAATTCTAAGCAACTTTTCATTTGCTCTTCTTAATCTGTTTTGATTTTTTTGGCTGAACCTTTCCAGCATCTGGAGTTTAACAGCTGCTATAAACGATAAATATCCAATATTTGTGCACAAAGAGAAAGAGAAAAATTGCCAGGGCTCGGTTTGCCTTTAAAAATAATTATTACAAAAAATGAGGTGTTAGTACCACACTTTGGCCAAAATATGTAAGCTCATGTGCCAAGTCAAGGCCCCTCATTGTACGTGAGTCCTACACTGTCCATTAGTATTCTAAGTATGTAGTGCATTTAAAATCAAGTCCCCCAGCAAACAGTGTGAGTCGTCAGCTGGTCAATGTCACAGCGTGGGTTAGACCGAGCGCATGCAATTTTTTTCTGTGTTTCGTGTACAAATTGTAGCTAAATAATGCCTATAGCAGCCTTTATAACAGGGCATTATTTATAGAGGTATGTTAATGGGCTGGGGCTTTTGCTTAGAACTACACAGGCGATTTCCGATGCGTGTCCATCCTTTCCGATGCGAGGAAGCACAGGTGTCACATCGGATGCGCAGAATCGAATGTAATTAATATAAATGTTGCACGTACAAGCTGATTGCATCTGACACAACATGACTGTCGCATGAAGACGCAACATGCAGGGGGTTATTTATCAAGCGCCAACTATCCGAAATTCAAATAATTCGTAGTTTCCGGACTAAAAAATAATTTTTTTCGGAATTTATTGAAGTTCTTTTCCTCTAGTCTGAAGGAGCGGCCTCTGGTACGCCGATCCTCTTTATGGGTAAAATAGATCTCCCGCTATCTGTGTATAATGTCATCTAATGTACGTATAATGAGTAAAAATGCTCCCATGCAAGCCAGAAAGAAAAGCCCCAACCTTGACACTTCCCTCATAATTTAAGTCTTCCCTCCCTCTAACCAGTTTAGTTGCACTTAGTCTCTGCACTCTCTCCAGCTCATTTATATCCTTCTTAAAGGGCATGTAAAGGCAAAAAAATAAAATCCCATTTTTACTTTCTTTAATGAAAAAGAAATATCTCCAATACACTTTAATTAAAAAATGTGTACCGTTTTTATAAGAAACCTGACTGTATGCAGTGAAATTCTCCCTTCATTTACTGCTGTGGATAGGAATTGTCAGACGGTCCCTAACTGCTGAGCAGGGAAACAATCATACTTATGAACAGCAGGGGGAGCCCCCGCCTTACTTCCCAGCCATGCAGAACTCAAGCAGCTTTGTTTATGATGATCCCTAAGCAGCCCAGACCACACTGAGCATGTGCACAGTCTTAGTCTTGCAAAGATGTTTAACAAAGTTACAAGATGGTGACCCCCTGTAGCCAACTTTGAAAGCATAAATTATTTGTTTGATTAGGCTTGTGGTGCAGTAAGTTCATGTTTATATTTAGTATACAAAATACAGCATTTCTAGCCTTATTCTATTTTAGACTTTACTTCCCCTTTAAGGACTGGTGTCCAAAACTGCACTGAATACTCTGCACTGAATAGGTGAGGTCTTACCAGGGAGTCAGGAAGGAAGGATTGGAGAGGCCTTTTTTTTGCCTTCCTCTGGATCAACTGGCAGTTAGGTAGGTTACATACAGACTTAAAAGGTTGAACCTGATGGACGCGTGTCATTTATCAACCTAACATATAAATGACAAATAGAGAGAAGCCCTGTACCATTCAGAAAACAGGAGCTTCCCTTTGCCATGTAAATGTATCATGTGGCATTGAAGTAAATAAGTAGACTGAAGCCTCTATAGAATAAAGGAGAGACAAGGCTTTGGTAAGAAAGATATTTCAGCTTTAAAATAGCCATTCTGTAACAAGTGAACATTTTCAGCAAAAAGCTGGCTAAGGATTGATTTGACCTTTACACGGAAATAGAATATGATATAAGATTCAGAAAAAATCATTTTTTTCTCGTCTGGTAACTTTATCCAATTGTCTGTAGCCCACAGTCGCACAAAAAAAAGAGGCTATTGAAGTTGTTTTCCATATGGCGCTATAATGTATGCGTTGGACTGAGCCGTGGCATCATTTTCAGATGGCAGACGTGTGTAAGTGATCCAAAGAGCAGAGTTGGTTTGAAGATCATTTTGATGGGGATTGGATTGCTACAGACGGGCTATCTGTGTCTCTACAGGTGCCTGAAGAAGAATGCCTTTGAGTCATTTGGGGAGAATTAGAATAAAATACACGTCTCCAGTTTCTTTTTATTCTCAAAAAAAGTACTTATAAATCCAAAGTGACATTTATGAAATGCACTTAAAGAATGCGATTGCTGTCATTTCTAGAGGAACGATACAACACAAGAAATGGTCCACTAACCCGAGCTTTCTTGGCTGGGAGAGAACAGTATCCATGCCTCCTCTTGCATTCACATTTCCAGTGGGTCCATAAAATGTTTTGTAATAAATGAAACAAATCATCTGAATTAGACAGCATATTAACTCCATAATGCTCAGATATTCATTTATTGCAATAAAACGACAGACTGCAGGATCCTTGAGAATGCGGCCTCCCATTCAACCTCCAGCCCGATTTCTAGTAGATCTATCAGGTCGTCTGCTAAAATCATAAACTAACAATAGAACTAACATGAAGAACGATAGTGCTTATGTAGCGCTATAGTAAATTGTGTGTGTTATACACCACTATTGAGCTCCACTCCCAATAAATATGCTCCGGATGAGACCTGTAATCTTAGGGAGTGAGCCCTCGCAATGGTGTGGAGGCAGGATGTAGTGCAACTGTAACTGGATTCAGGGTATAATAATTGGGCGCCAGTGGTTCTTATAACTTAAACATGAACTGGTTTATTGAACATACACAATCCTCAGTGGAGTATACAATAGAGCATGACAGGACAGAAAAATTAAAGTTTTTTCCTAAGAAAAAAGTGCATTTTCCCCTTTTAGGTCCGACCAGAGTGATTTGGACTTAAGTAAATGATCTCCTTAATGCTGACTTTTTTTTTTTGCAGACTTAAGGTCTGGTGATCCAAATTAGGGAAAGACCCCTGGTTCCAAACGTTCTGGATAATAGATCCTATTCCAGTCCCCTAATGTATTGTATCACTATGAACTCTCCATGGCCTCCGGGTGTGGGTGAAATGTAGACAGTAGACAACAAACAACAAAGTCACTGGCGAAAATGTGCCGGCGTCCAGAAAACTGACGTCAGCATCCATTTTTTTTGACGCTGGTGAATTTTTACGGCGGTTTCACAAATTTATACGCTGGCGGCGAATCGCAGCAAATTCACGCCTGGTGAATAAATTCACCCATCACTATTGCCTGACCTGCAAAGGAAGAGAATAAGTGTAGTGTGCAGGCTATTTTGACTAGTAATAGGCAAATAAATTCGCCAGGGATGGATTCGTGGCAACAAAAAAATTGTCAAAATTATTTGGACGCCTATTGGACATATTTGGACAAAATAGTCGCGTGTTTAAAAATCACATCATAATTATTTTGACTTCAATGTGTTACACAATTTTTCTCCCGAATTTTGCTGTAAATTTGCAAATTGTTTGGTGAAACGAAATGCCACATATTCACCTATTATTAATTATGACTGTTATAAACTCCTTTAATGTCTCAGCTGTCAATCATATATTCTCTCCCCTTCTCTATGCCGTAGGCATAATTTTCACTTTCCATTCTGCACCTCCTGGATCTCACTGCCCTCCTCACATTCCCCCTCCCTCCTTACCATCTAATTATGTAGCCAGGGCATGGGCAGGGGTATCAGGTCCCCCGTTCTGGAACATAAATAAGATTATGGCATGATGCTGTCAGGTACTCACCGCGACTCTGGGAGACTCGGATCTTCGGCGCGATGCGTTCCAGCGCTGCGTTCCAGTGACGTCACGGCGCGGGCGCCTTGACGCAGGCGCAGGGGAATTGCTGGGCGCAGCGTGATGACGCAGGCGATGGTATTTCTGCCAGCGCAGAGTTTCTCCCAGTGCTCGGACATCGCTTTCTAGCTGTTGTGAGTAAGAGTTTATCTGATTATTATTGTACCTTGGTTTTGACCCTGCATTGCCTTTTGACTACGCTCCTGCTTAACCCCTTGGAACCCTGCTTAATTATTTGAACTCCTGTTGCCGAACCTGCTTGTTTAAGACTACGCTTCTGTGTTAACCCTCTGAACTCCGCTTGTTGTATTGATCTCCTGTTGCCAAACTTCTGCCTGCCTCCTGACTTCGCTGCTGAATTAACCCCTGGAACCTTGCTTGTATCTGATTACCTGTTGCCGAACTTTGCCTGTTTCCGTTTACGCATTGCCTTGACCTTTGCCTATCGACTGAAGATTATCCTTGCTGCCGATCTTGTTACCCACCTTCGTCTCCACTACTATCTCGCCCTGGGAGCCTTCCCCTGTGATTCTACCAACGTGTGCTTCTACTCCATCAGCAAGTTCTGTGTAGCAGCCCAAGTGTTATCGGTGCCAGCCTGCTATTCGCCAATGACTCCTTCATCCTTAACCAGCAGTAACACTTAGGTGATTGTCGCCCAGCTCCTGCACATCCTCCCTGTTCCTACTACTCAGCAAACTTAACCCGTGCCTTCCTGTATCCTCACAGGCACCTGACCTGCTCCTTCACAGACCAGCGCACCCCGCCAGGAATCCAGGCTCCCCTACTACACCTTCACTGATCTCCCTCTGTTCCCACTGGAGGGTGTGTCGGTAGAGGAGCTGTAAGGGCTGTCTTCCTCTCATCAGTGGTTCCACCCGGTTCGGTAAGTCTGACAGTATGTCCGAGCCCTATCAACAGGAACCATTAGAGGAAGTCAATATCTTAGAGACTTTGTCCCAGCAAATGGCGGCATTGACACGTGCTGTCCAGGATTTGCAAGGTGGCTACCAAAGCATTCAAGCTCGTTTAACGGAACTCCCCGCTGATGATGTTGATTCCTCGCCAGCATCCGCGTCTGGACATTATGAACCGAAGATTCATTTACCCGAGAGATTTGCTGGGGATCGGAAGCAGTTTCGGTCTTTCTGGAACAGTTGTAGGTTGCTGTTCTCTATGAAGCCCAAGACCTATGCCGGCGAAAAAGTTAAAGTGGGAACCGTTATTTCTTTTCTTCAAGGCGAACCTCAAACTTGGGCTCACCGCCTCTTAGAGCTTGATAGCCCTCTTCTAAAGGATGTAGAGACTTTCTTTGCAGCCATGGCTTCCTTATATGATGACCCACAGCGCCCAGAAACCGCAGAAGCTGCTTTACATTCTCTCACGCAAGGGAAGCGCCCTGTGGACGACTATGCCGCGGATTTCCGGAGGTGGGCTGTTGACACAAGCTGGAACGAGTCCGCTCTCAGACATCATTACAGAGTTGGACTATCAACGCAGCTAAAAGATGAATTAGCCAGAGTTGGAGTGCCTATTCCTTTGGATGAGCTCATTCAGCTTACCATCCAGCTTGACAGACGCCTGAGAGAAAGACGTACGGAGAAGTCTTCAGTTCCCGTCTCCTGGATGGTCCCCAGAGCTCCTTTTCCAGGCACCTCATCCAGTTCTTCCACTGAACCTGAACCAATGCAACTTGGTCTGACCCGTCCTGGCCTCAGTCCTGAGGAAAGATTGAAGAGAAGGCGTTTGAACCTTTGCCTTTATTGCGGTGCTGCTGGTCACCTCCTGCGGACATGTCCTCTCCGCCCTGATGGTAATATTACTTCCGGTAGGGCTGGGTTGGGACTTCGTTTGCAGTTAAAGAATTCCCATATTTCTCTTTTGCTTTCGTTACAGTGGGGAAGAATACGAGTGCAAGTGACAGCAATCATTGACTCTGGGGCCAGTAGCTGTTTCATTGACTCTACCTTTGCCCGTATCCATGGTTTCCCTTTACGCCCGAAGTCTCAACCAGTATTGATCAGAATGGCGGACGGTTCACCTTTGAATTCTGGACCTGTTGCCTTTGAGACTGAACTTTTAAATGTTACAATAAACAAGTCTCATCATGAAACTATCCGTTTCGATGTGGTTCCTTCACCCCTATTTCCAATTATTATTGGGCTACCATGTTTGAGGGTCCATAATCCAGTCATTGATTGGGTTTCAGGGAAATTATTCTTGTCTTCTTCTTTTTGTCTCAAGAATTGTGTGCAAGGAGAGTCACCTGGCCTCCAGCAAGCCTTGGTTTGTGATTCTGAGAAGAATCGAGATTTGTTATCCTCGGTCCCGGTCGTTTACCATGAATTCCTTGATGTTTTCAATGAAAGTTTGGCGGACATTCTTCCCCCACACAGGGCTTATGATTGTCCTATTGACTTACTCCCTGGTTCACCTATTCCCTTTGGTCGCATTTTTCCCCTTTCCGAACCCGAACTGAAGGTTCTACAGGATTATATTGATGAGAATCTTCGAAAAGGCTTCATTAGATCCTCCACGTCTCCAGCAGGAGCAGGCATCTTTTTTGTAGAAAAGAAGGATCATTCACTGCGACCTTGTATCGATTATCGTGAACTGAATAAAGTAACGATCAAGAACAGATAGCCTCTTCCCTTAATTCACAAACTTTTCCAGAGACTGCGTTCAGCAACCGTTTTTTCTAAGCTTGATCTGAAGGGTGCTTATAATCTGATTCGAGTGAGAGAAGGCGACGAATGGAAGACGGCCTTCCATACACGGTACGGGCACTATGAGTACCTCGTCATGCCGTTTGGTTTATGTAACGCACCAGCAACTTTCCAACACTTTATTAATGACATTTTTCGGGACATTCTAGATACTTTTGTTGTGGCATATCTGGACGACATTTTGGTCTATTCAACTTCTTTAGAAGAGCACCGTAGACACATGCGAGAAGTATTTTCTCGGTTACGCCTTCATCACTTAGTCGTTAACGCGGAAAAATGTGAATTCGAGAAGCATCTAATTGAATTCTTAGGATTTGTGATATCCACCAATGGAATCGTCATGGATGTTAAGAAAGTTTCGGCTATCCTGGACTGGCCAACCCCCAATGATCGTAAGGCAGTCCAGAGGTTCATCGGGTTTTCCAACTTTTACCGCAAATTTATACGTAATTTTTCTGGCATCATTAAACCACTCACGGATCTCACTAAACAAAAGGTGAGATTTCAATGGTCTTTTTCAGCTCAGTCGGCTTTTGAGCAATTGAAGAAAGCTTTTACCACAGCCCCTGTTCTCACACATCCGGATCCTTCTCTGCCCTTTATCCTGGAAGTAGACGCCTCTGAAGTTGCCGTTGGAGCTGTACTATCTCAGCGTTCTGTTCCTCAAGGTTTAATGCATCCAGTGGCCTTCTTTTCCAGGAAGTTATCTGGTTCAGAACAGAATTATGATGTCGCAGACAGAGAATTGTTGTCCATTAAGTGGGCTTTAGAAGAGTGGAGACACCTTTTGGAAGGTGCTGCACATCCGATTCTGGTTCTTACTGACCATAAGAATTTAGAATATCTGCGTTCTGCCAAAAGACTCCGACCAAGACAAGCTCGTTGGGCACTTTTTTTTTCAAGGTTTCATCTTCACATAACTTACCGGCCTGGTTCTAAAAATGTTAAAGCCGATGCTTTGTCGCGGATGTTTTCTTTGGATCCTTCTCGGTCGTCTGGAGCAGATCCTGTTCTTCAGCCAAATTTTTTTTTGCTTCTTCAACCCTCCTTTCTTCAGAAGGTGAAAGAACTCTGCACACCGGAATCCATTCCTAGTACTCCTGGATTAGAGGCTCACGAGGGTCTTTACTATTTCAGGAATAGACTTTTTGTTCCCTTAGTTCTCAGATTGGAGGCTTTGGGATATGCTCATGATGTTCTACTGGCTGGACACTCAGGTTTTCGTAAGACTCTTGATTTGGCTCGTCGTCATTTTTGGTGGCCTACTTTGGGAGGGGATTGTGCGAAGTTTGTTCGCTCTTGTGAGATTTGTGCCAGATGCAAGGGAGCTACTTCCAAACCTTCAGGTCTCCTTTATCCGTTACCAGTACCTGATCGCCCTTGGGGTTCCATTTCAATGGATTTTATTACGGATCTTCCTGGTTCTGAAGGTTTTTCTACTATTTTTGTTGTAGTAGATAGGCTCACGAAGATGTCTCACTTTATCCCTCTGTGTGGCATTCCTTCAGCGCCTGGACTGGCTAAGATATTCATCCAGGAGATTGTTCGACTTCATGGTCTTCCGGAGGACATTGTCTCAGATAGAGGAGTGCAATTCACTTCTAAATTTTGGCGTGCATTATGTGAAGGGCTACAGATCAAATTATCCTTTTCTTCAGGTTATCATCCCCAAACCAACGGACAAACGGAGAGGACGAATCAAACGTTAGAACAATACTTGAGATGTTTTTCGTCCTTTCTGCAAGACAATTGGGCTTCTCTTCTTCCAATGGCAGAATTTGCCTACAATAACTCTGTTCATTCTTCCACTAAACAGACTCCTTTTTTTGCCAATCTTGGGTTTCACCCAACAATGATTCCAGGTATTCCTCAGGTAGTATCGGTTCCTGTAGCTCAAGAGAGACTTGAGTTTTTGTCGTCAGATCTCGTAACCTTGCGTCAGAATTTACGTAAGGCTCAATTGAACTTCAAGTACTTTGCTGATAAGAAGAGAGCCCCTGATCCAGAGTTTAAAGTTGGGGACAAGGTTTGGCTTTCAACTGTTAATTTAAGACTTAATTGTCCTACGAAGAAATTGGCACAACGTTTTATTGGACCCTTCGAAATCCTACGGAAGATTGATTCTGTTGCTTTCAAACTTCTTCTTCCAAGGTCCTTGCGGGTTCATCCTGTTTTTCATACGGCACTTCTGAAACCGGTGGTCCAGAATCAGTTTGAGGGCCGGAGTTCTCTAGTTCCAGATCCCATTATCGTCTCCGATCATGAAGAATACGAGGTGGAATCGATTTTGGATTCTAGGATGAGGAACAAGAAGCTTCAATACCTTATCAAGTGGAAGGGGTATGGTCCTGAAGAAAACTCTTGGGAACCCACTGATAACATTCATGCTACTGATCTTTTAAAGAGGTTTCACCAGAAGTATCCAAACAAGCCTTCTCAGATAAACGTCCAGAGGCCGTTCCTAAGGGGGGGGCAATGTCAGGTACTCACCGCTGCGTTCCAGTGACGTCATGGCGCGGGCGCCTTGACGCCGGCGCAGGGGAATTGCTGGGCGCAGCGTGATGACGCAGGCGATGGTATTTCTGCCAGCGCAGAGTTTCTCCCAGTGCTCGGACATCGCTTTCTAGCTGTTGTGAGTAAGAGTTTATCTGATTATTATTGTACCTTGGTTTTGACCCTGCATTGCCTTTTGACTACGCTCCTGCTTAACCCCTTGGAACCCTGCTTAATTATTTGAACTCCTGTTGCCGAACCTGCTTGTTTAAGACTACGCTTCTGTGTTAACCCTCTGAACTCCGCTTGTTGTATTGATCTCCTGTTGCCAAACTTCTGCCTGCCTCCTGACTTCGCTGCTGAATTAACCCCTGGAACCTTGCTTGTATCTGATTACCTGTTGCCGAACTTTGCCTGTTTCCGTTTACGCATTGCCTTGACCTTTGCCTATCGACTGAAGATTATCCTTGCTGCCGATCTTGTTACCCACCTTCGTCTCCACTACTATCTCGCCCTGGGAGCCTTCCCCTGTGATTCTACCAACGTGTGCTTCTACTCCATCAGCAAGTTCTGTGTAGCAGCCCAAGTGTTATCGGTGCCAGCCTGCTATTCGCCAACGACTCCTTCATCCTTAACCAGCAGTAACACTTAGGTGATTGTCGCCCAGCTCCTGCACATCCTCCCTGTTCCTACTACTCAGCAAACTAAACCCGTGCCTTCCTGTATCCTCACAGGCACCTGACCTGCTCCTTCACAGACCAGCGCACCCCGCCAGGAATCCAGGCTCCCCTACTACACCTTCACTGATCTCCCTCTGTTCCCACTGGAGGGTGTGTCAGTAGAGGAGCTGTAAGGGCTGTCTTCCTCTCGTCAGTGGTTCCACCCGGTTCGGTAAGTCTGACAGATGCAAAGCTTGCCTTAATAACAGTGTCTACAAAATGGCACTGGACTGATTGCTGTGATCATGAATTCCAAAACTAAAAAAACAAGATTTAAAGCATTTCTATATTTAAGTGAAGTATATTTTGCTTGACTAACATTATAAAACAGGATAATGCCAGCAATGCTGAAAATAAATGAGAACATAGAGATACAGCTTTAAATAGCAATTGCCTATCTAAAACATTATTTGGGTGCATTTTCCCTTTAAACTGCATTTATACCAACAAAATCATTTCTAGGCTGAGCAACAGCCTTCATGCAAGTTTTTATTAAACGAAACCCAGGCAAATAAGAATAATATGCTCTGTACAATCACACGGGGTCCAGTCAGTGTAAAGTACATTCAATTCTCTGTCTTGTTTTCATTTGTTCAGGATAATGTCGGGATCTATAAGATCAAAGCACAGGAAATTTATATGAAGGTTATAGATCCGACTTTCTCCCAACCTTTCTGCTTTCAAAAAATCTCTGAAAACGCACTTCTTTCGAGAAGCCTATCCTCACTCTGCTTAACTACCAAACGCAACACCACATACAATACCACATTTCTCACCCACTTACTTCGATTTTGTCCACTCCCACACCTTGTGTATTACTCCCTTCCCTTTAGACTGTATGCCTATGCATAGGGCCTTCCTCACCTCTTTGTACCTGTATTGATTGTGATGTTTGTCACCAGGGCCGCCATTAGAAATCACGGGGCCCCGTACAACAAAATTTTTGGGGCCCCCTGGGCCCCGCCCACACTGACGACCAAGCTCCGCCCCATATCCCGCCCACATCGCAGTTAAAAGACCACACAGACATCAGCGCTAAAAAAGTAACCCCCCCCCACACAAATTGTAAAAAGCTATTGATGGTCAGGGCCCCCTTATAAAAAAAATTGGGGCCCCCAAAAAAAAAAAATTAAAATTTTTTTTTTTTTTTTTAAAAACATTGGTGGCAGGGGCCCCCTTATGAGTTAAAAAAAACTTGGGGCCCCAACAAAAAAAAATGTAAAAAAAACTAAAAAATAAACAAACATTGGTGGCAGGGGCCCCCTTATAAGTTAAAAAAAACTTGGGGCCCCAACAAAAAAAAATGTAAAAAAAAATAAAAAATAAACAAACATTGGTGGCAGGGGCCCCCTTATAAGTTAAAAAAAACTTGGGGCCCCAACAAAAAAAAATGTAAAAAAAAACTAAAAAATAAACAAACATTGGCGGCAGGGGCCCCCTTATAAGTTAAAAACAAATTGGGGCCCCAAAAAAAAAATTTGGAAAAAAAAAAATTTTTTTGAAAAAAAAAAAATGGTGGCAGGGGCCCCCTTACAAGTTAAAAACAAATTGGGGCCCCAAAAAAAATTTAAAAAAAAAAAAAAAAAACTGGTGGCAGGGGCCCCCTTACAAGTTAAAAAAATTTGGGGCCACCAAAAAGAAAATTAATTTTTTTTTTAAAAAAAAAAACCAAAAAAAAACAATGGTGGCAAGGGGCCCCTTACGAGTTAAAAAAAAAATTGGGGCCCCAAAAACAAAAGTTTTAAAAAAAAGATTGGTGGCAGGGGCCTATAGAATATTAAAATAATACATTGGTGGCCAGGGGATTAAAAAAAAAAAAAACACAAACTGGTGTTCAGTAGAATTGAACTCATGGCTTCAGTACTTCAACTTCGCCTCCTTTCGTGACTTCGGGTCTTTTCACCGCTTCAGGACTTCAATTTCGGCTGTTTTCGTGACTTCGGGTCTTTGCGCTGATTCAGGACTTCGGCTTCGGCTGTTTTCGTGACTTCGGGTCTTTTCGGCGCTTCGTGACTTCGGGACTTCGGCTTTTTCCGTGACTTCGGGTCTTTTCGGCGCATCGGCTTCGGCTTTTCGGCACTTCCGCATTCGGCACTGAAGAGGAATGACGTACGGCTCGGGCGCTCGTAAGGGGGGCCCGGATCTTCAAAAAATGCAGCGCTGCCGGGCCCCCCTTCATGCCCGGGCCCGGTACGCTTGTCCCCCCTGTCCCCCCCTGATGGCGGCCCTGTTTGTCACATATTCTATATATGTAATTCATGTGATGTAGTTGTATAATCACAGTTACTTTACAGTGCTACGCAATATGTTGGCGCTATATAAATACATGTTAATAATAATAATAATAATAATCTGTACACATATTTCTGGTGAAAGACCAAAATATTGAATTTATGATTGGGTTTGATGTAAATGTTGATGTTTGTGAAAGTTGTTTGCAATCTAATGCCTAACAGCGCAACACACTACAGTGCATCCCATCCAAGTGTCTGCAAGTCTATTTATTTTGATGAGCTTTCCCAATTGCTGTTGAAGACCATATATGGGCTCAAATATCTATTAAAGGTATAAACCAGCCATCCTTTATTTTATTGGCAGTTGAAGTTGGAAGATCATGATGGTGTTGTTTATTAAGTTTCACGCGCATCTATTTGGAACTCTAGTAAGGAGAACAATGAGAACTTTTCTTAGTAGAGGGTTGACATAGTCTTGCTGGGCTTGATAAGGGCAAGTATAGAAGCCACCGCAAGGTCCATTGTTGAAAAAAAAAGCAGGCTGAAGAGGTTGCAATTTGCCAAAGAACACATTGACCGGCCTAAAGTTGTGTATATTTTTTGTATGCAGCATAGATGACAATAAAACTATCTATATATCTATAATAAAATATCTGTCTATCATCTATCTATCTATCTATCTATCTATCTATCTATCTATCTATCTATCATCTATCTATCTATCTATCTTTCTATCTATCTATCATCTATCTATCTATCTATCTATCTATCCATCCATCCATCCATCCATCCATCCATCCCTCTCTCTCTCTCTCTCTCTCTCTCTCTCTCTCTCTCTCTCTCTCTCTCTCTCTCTCTCTCTCTCTCTCTCTATCTAGCATCTATCTATCTATCTATCTATCTATCTATCTATCTATCTCTCTCTCTCTCTCTCTCTCTCTCTCTCTCTCTCTCTCTCTCTATCTCTCTATCTCTCTATCTATCAAGATAAATAACACACTATTTTATGGACTGATGAAAGAAAGATTGTTCTTTTTGGGTCTCGGAGTCACATACAGTTTGTCAGACGACCCCCAAACACTGGATTAAAGTCAGAGTGAAGCCAGTGAAGCCGGTGGCACAAGCATCATGATATGGGATGTTTCTCATACTATGGTGTTGGGCCTATTAATCTCATACCAGGGATCATGGATCAGTTTCAATACATCAAAATACTTGAAGAGGTCACGTTGCCTTATGCCGTAGAGGAAATACCCTTGAAATTGAGGTTTTAACAAAACAACGACCCCAAACACACCAGTAAATGAGCAACATCTTGGTTCCAGAATGTAACGGTTGGCACCCTAAAACTAGAACCGATGCCAAGCACCCTGGTCTCGGCTCGTGCTTCTGCCTGTAGCAGCCGCCTTTGGCTTCGGGAGGAGCCCTCAGCTACTCAGATGCCACCAGGTCTTAAAACGAGAGTTGCAAGGTGAGGGGTTCTAGACAAGCAGAGGGGCACAACCGGATAGCAAAGTCTTTGGGCAGAAGGTCACTGTACAAGGCGTGAGACGGAATCGTAGTCAGAACAGGCCGGGTCGGGGCAGGCAGAATACAAGCGTAGTCAGGCAAGCAAAGGTCAAACCGGGTGATCAATCAGAAGGGATTAGCAAAAGAGGTAGTCGGGTCAGGATACAAGAGTTCAGGATAGTCGATAATCAGGCAGGGGTCAAAGTACAGGATCAGATCAGGATTCAGAACAGCACAAAGCTCAAACACCACAAGGTAACAAAACCTATAACGGGCAGTGTGTAAAAAGAAGATGTAAAAATGCTTTCAAATTACGCACCATTGCGCGCTGGCACCACCACGCATGCGCGGCTGCGCCTTTTAATTACAAGGAGGCGCGCCTAAGAACTGGCGTCTGCGGTGTTAGAAGAACCAGCACGGCGCGGCGGGCGTCCCCACCGAGGGGGGTGGCAGGTGTTCCTGCCGTCCCCCCACTAGATCACCAGGTACACAGACCAACAAGATTGACGTCATGGAGTGGCCAATCCTGCACCTTAATCCAATAGAAAACATGGGGGATGACATCAAAAATTATGTGTTTGAGGTAAAAGAAAGAAATACAGAAGAATTGTGGAATGGAACAGGTTGTTGGAAGTTGGGGGACTCCATGTAACACAGATGTGCAACAGTTCTCAGGTTCTTATACAACTAAATATAATTTCTGGGATTGAAAGGAAAGCAAAATCTTGAAATGTGTTTCAGTTTTTACAGTGAATGAGTTTGTAAAAAAGAATGTAGACATTGGTATTTTTTGGAACAGCCTAATATTCATTTTCTTCACTTTCTGTAAAGGAATAACACAGACTTGATACATTTTTCTTCACGTTTTGATTTGGAATAGAATGTGCAGTGTTCCCGATGCATTTGCATGTATGGAAATAAAAGCTATTATGGATAAGGATTTAGAGCTTTATTCACTTTTTTTAAACACACTGCTATTATTCTGAACACATCTGTATATCCAGTATGATTGTTTTGCCTGATTAAATTGTTTTGCAACATATTTATTTATTATTTTAGAATCGTTTATTAACTCATGAAATAAAAATTCAAAGACAAGACAAAGTTTTATCAATGCACAAAGAAAAAAACAACAAAAACACAAAAGCTTTCCGTCAGTTTGTGTTAATTCTATTGGTACAAGTAGAGCAGCAAATTACTGGTTGGCCTTTAGATAAAAAAACCAAATGGGGAGGTCAGGATGACTTTAAATGAACTTCTTATTGGCGCTGAAGGAAACCAATATTGTAGCAGTGATGGCTGTTGTTCTTCTCTCTGAGTTATTGTAATTTAAGCACGATGCATTGTATATGAAGTTATAATTCCTGGCAAAGTGTTTTGGAATATAGTTATTTATTATTTTATTGTTATGTTTTATTTTTGCATAGACCAAAAAAAAAAAAATATACAAATAAAGGAAACAGGATTGTTGTTTAAATGAGAAAAAAAGAGAACATTTTGCATCATACAGCCCAAAGTATAGGAATCAATATTGGCAGAATCAGGCTAGATAATTGTATATTGGCTGATAAAACATAAGCATAAGCATACTGTAATTTGTCATTAGTAAGAGCCAATAATCTTCGCTACAGCTCAGTGCACTTAGAAACAAATTATTCTTTTGGTATAGAATTCTTCAAAAATCAAATAAATTCACAAGGTCTAAACTGTTCTCGCAAGAATTGCTGAATGCGGATGCTTCTTGGCATAGGAGATGGCCGATGTTTTTTGAGGATGTTATGAGTAGCATAGACTTCAATCTGTATAAAAACATTTGTGCTTCTTATAGGCTAGATTGGAACAATCTTATTATGATTAAATAGTAGTTTTTAAAGCAAAAAGTTTTGTATATGAAACATACTACCATACAAAGAGGTATAGAGGGCCCTTCGCTTACAGGTGAACCTTTTTTTCAGGCTTGTATCAAAGCAGGATGGATTCTCTTGACTCTAAATAGCATTCCATTTGTTTTTTGATGTTATACCTTCTAAGCCTTAATGCAATACCAAGAAAAGTAAATCATAACTTTAGTATAAAAGGGAAATAACTTGCTTGAGTGCTTAATGGCAGTAGTGCCTTTAGTAGACTAAAAGGTAAAAAAGAAGCCTAATGCAGAAGTTACTTTGATGCAAATTGTGGGGCAAGTCCCCTTAAGGGCACTCAAAGAAATAGAGGGGTGCAAAATGAAAGTGTATTTTTTAAAGGTGAAAAAATTGAAGGCAATCTATCTTTGCACACCTATATTGAAGGGCAATATTAGATAGCTGGGATTAACACAACATTTCCTGTACATATTTTTGCAACTTTTGTAGGGTGACTGTTCTGACAATATCTCTATCCTGCTTATTAAGGGGCAGGCCCGGACTGGCCATCGAGCCATTCCATTTATGGCCCGGGAAGTGGAGCCTAATGGGAGCCAAAAGCCAAACCGAATGGGATCCAAAATCGAGTCAAAACTGAATAGGAGCCAAAGCCAAATGAGATCCGAAGCTGAATGGGATCTGTAACAGAGCCAAAACCGAATGGGTTCCAAAGCTGAGCTGAAGCTGAATGGAAACCAAAGCCAAATGGGGGCCAAGCAGGACCCAAAGCTGAGTTGAAATCAAATGGGACCCAAAGCCAAATGGGAGCCAAATCCAAGTTGAAACTGAATGGGACCCAGAGTTGAATGGGACCCTAAGCTGAATGGGGGCCAAAGCTGAGCCAAAGCCAAATAAGGGGGCAAAGAAGAGCTGAAACCAAATGGGACCCGAAGCCGAATGGAACCTGAAGCCTAATGGGGGCCGATGCGGAAGCTGTCAAAAAGAGCCAAAGCTACTGTCTCCTAGGAGGAAGAAGACTGCTTACACAATTTTAAAGGTAAATTTCCACTGAACACTTTAAAAAATCTCTGACTACTTCTATAGGGGGAGAGCCCTGACCACCAATGTTTTTTTTTACTTAAATTGTCTACTAAAAAATAATGTAAACATTAAATACACCAAATAGGCTGGCCCATTCTTCTCTCCCTTATATTACCTCTCCTGGGTCATGGGAACGGTATGCTATAATACAGAAAAATAACACATATCAAATAATACACATGACAACTTACTTTAGTTGGAGAATGGCCGCAGCAGAATTTATTAATAGATTTTTTAAACATACCATGTAATCTCAACATACATAAACTAGCCAGCCCAATTCCTTCGTTGGGTAGCCTATCCCAAATAGTTCCGCCTTTTGATTCTTCCGGCCAGGAAACTAATTTAACAAAATAAAATTTTCCTCCAGCTGCAACAATAGGTTTTTTTTTTTTTTTAAATTTAATTTTATTAACAACATATACTCAATATATGACACAACAGGGTGGGCGGGCGGGTGCAAATCTGGACAGCATGTTGATGATGCTCCTCCTTCACCGATCTTAGCTGACTGACAGGTAAACTAGCCGCGAATCGGCTTTTATACCCCTTCTTTTAGGTCACGTGATTGCTATCCACCAATCGACTTTCTTTTCTACCCAGCTGTCGCCCGGGACCTTCAATCAAGCCAGGGACTTTGCTGACTAAAATTTTTACCTCAGGTAAGCATACAAAATTAACTCTTTCTTTACAGCAACCTTCCCATGCCTGCTACTAAGTGTTAAACACACTTAAGCACTACATTCTACTATGTAAAGCGCCACCTAGAGACTGAACTAGAAATGACAGTACTTGCTTAACAATCTATTCCTTACACTTCCCTCCTATCTAACACAGACACATCCTTGTTGCTTCCTAAAACACATTCATACCTAATCATACCTCACATGCTGATCTCAAAATAGACTCCTGCCCTCTGCTTTGCCTCACTTCTGCTCTCATCACTTTATCCCATTCCATGAAAGACTCCTCTCAAGATTCACCCTGTTTCTGAAATGACCTGCTATGAGAACCTCCGCTTCCTTCCAAACCTTCAAATGCATCCTAAAGGCCCACCTGTTTAGTGAAAAATATTCAATAGGCTATGAATGATCAAAAAAACCAATTACCATAAAGAGTCATCACCTATTGTTTTCATAATCACCAGGGTCGGACCTGCTCCCCCGATTGGCTGTTCAGCCGCTGTGGTGCGGGCACCTTTCACGTATGCAGGTTTTGTTGCATGTGACGTGCATGTGTGCGGTGCCGTGTCTTCTTCCGCGTGGCATCAGAGGTGGCCCCCGGGGACTGCAAGGAGGGCCCTTCATTTTGAAGCCATGGTGGGCCCTAATGCTCCAGTCCGACCCTGACTATCACCTTACCCTTATATGTTCTTGTTAACAGGGACACCCAATCCTATTTTTATCTTGTAATCCTTCTGTTTAAAATGATTTGTAAGACCACTGTTTGTTTTAAACTACTCTAAAGCACTGCATTACTTGAACTATATATGAATATATATATGATATAAGTGATGTTGATTATGTGCTGCTAGTTTTTAAATTCCCTGTTGACTCCATGAATGCCCATTGGGGAGCAGAAGTACTGTGAGCAGAAAAATCTCCAATATTGTAGCCTGTGAAAATCTTCCTATACAGGGTGATGGAGTTTACATTTATTTTTTTATAAATATAAATATATATATATATATATATATATATATATATATATATATATATATATATATATATACATGAACGAAGGATCAGCACATTCTGTTGTTTGTAAATAAATGCTCTTTTATTTCACACGATATAACATCTTATCCAACGTTTTGGTCCCACATATATATACATTTTCAAAAACTAAACCAGCAACTACAGGGTATTATTAAAGATAATAAAGTGTACTTAGTGATGCATGTATAACCAATGTAACAGGTCCCAAAATATATACTGTAGGTATCTGGCAAATCAATATCTATATCTTCAATCTATCGTACTGTTTTTTTGGCTGCTTCTCTAGCCATCCAGGCAGGTATTTGATGGAAGGGAAATGACATGTGAAGACTGCCTCATTGTATTCGTTGAACAAGAAACACATTTCCATTGTATGTTTTAAATTCTATAAATGGACGAAGGCTGAAATTTTAAGTCAGACAGAGAGTATTATTGTGGGTTGTTCTTTATATGAGAAATTTAGGCAGATATGTCAATAAAATTTGAACATTTGATAAGGTAACTCCTATTGAGAATCTAAGCAAGAAAGAACTGCCTTCCCAGTAGCCAGTACATGTCTACAGTATCACAAATAATGTAATTTCAATACCACTTTTATGCTGACAATGTTTTTTCCCAGCTTGGCTTTCTGCTATGTCACTCTAAGTTAGTTCCTTTGTTTTCACTCTATGGCAGTAGGATATAATGCAACATTAAGGAGAGATGGATGGATGGAATAGATGAAGATGGTCAGATGGATGGAATAGATGAAGATGGTCAGATGGATGGAATAGATGAAGATGGTCAGATGGATGGAATAGATGAAGATGATGATGGTCAGATTAATGGAATAGATGAAGATGATGATGGTTAGATGGATGGAATGGATGAAGAATACTTGTGACAACATCAGCATTGTTGGAACTTGTTTCCTCTTCCACTCACCAATTTTAATGTTGCAGAACCTTCTTCTAATTACACACTTGCATGTTATGGTAAAAGGCTCAGGGGCTAATGAATATGTACTGAATTATGAGACAATGAGCTCAGTATAATTGTTTTTTGGTATTTTCTGAAAGTTTTTACAAAACAGTGGTAATATTTTTGAGTTAATTAGGGATTTGAATCAAGTTTAAGTTATTGTGGTTACTTAATAAGGGAGCCATAAGTGACTTTGCACCACTTTGACCTTGCAATGGAATTATTGAATACTATAATTACAGTTTTGGAGGAAATGGACTTCCAAGCACACAGTTAATTTATGCATGTATGACATCATGGTAGGCAAGAGTAATCATCACTTCCATATATGGTCAACATCATGTCATCACTTCTGATTTACCTGCCTGCCTTCCTGGGTTCCCATTACAGCTTGATGGTTTTACCTTAAACTGGGAAAAACTCAAGACCCTTTAAATAAATGTCTTCATGAAAATAGTTTTTCACTGGAATCAGTATCTCCCTTTCAAACAGAACACAGAATTCATTTTGACACTTCATATGCTGAAATATTGTTATTTTAAGCATGTGGAATGCATATACATGAATGACTAATCAATCTGACCATATGCAGACTAAAAGTGTCTGGGCTTGAAGGGATAATGTTGCACACTTGTTGCTCAGTTTGAGATTTTCACTCAATCCCAGAACAGATGAAGAAAACCAGACCAACCAAGAACAAGAAATATACTGTCTGCATTTTAATCTAATTAGGTTGCACCTGTAGTTTCTAATAACTTTATTTGATTGAGCTTCTTCGTGATCTGAATGTTTTTATTGTATTAAACAAGCAGGATCTCAAACTAAAGATCAAAGAACAAAGCTATACAACGAAGCACACACCTATACAACTTGTTGTGGCTAAATGCACAGAAAGAAAAATCTAGTTTTTAATTGGTGATGCCACCTAAACAATTTACTAGATTAAAAACGAGTAAATTAAACCAAAACCAACAATCTAACTACCAAATCACACTCAGTGAATTTATGTAAGATTCTTTAATGTTACATTCATATAAGGAATGAAAACTACTTTTTATAGACACATCAGATTAACAACAATAAGAAAATTATAACTGTAACAAGCCCAGAATAAGTGGTTTGAAGCTGGAATCAATTTGGTCCCAGAAAATTGACCCAGTCTCAGTAAATCTTCTTTTTAGATGGGGTTCTGCTGATTTAATCACTTATCACTTCTTGCCGGCAGAGTTGATTTAAAAGGGACTGTATATCTGGTAAAGAAGGAGTGGATTCAGACCAATTTAACAACAATAATTTTTTAGTATGGCTCTAAACAACAAAATTAGGTTGAGCAATAAATCACTTTGGGTCGCCCCTTCGGATCAAGTCCTGCAGAATCCAGTGCAAATTTTGGGCTTAATTTAACATGGAGCTTAAATTTGAGACTCAAAAACTTCTCCAAGGTTTTATTGAGCTTCTTATTAAAATAAAGAAATAATTTCATAGCAATATGGAATTCATATATTTTCATGCAACCTGCAGTGGGATAAAGTTAAAAAAAGTGAGCTGTGTAATAAAATGTGCAAAGTGAATTCAGCATGAGCAGAAACCTACAGCCCTCAGATGTTCTGTGAAGTTATTTTCTGAACATCTATGTGTGCCAAAGTGAGTGCAATATGTGGCACCAGGGTCGGACACTAGTGATGGGCAAATTTATTCGCCAGGCGCGAATTTGCGGGATTCGCAAAACGGCCACGAAAAATCGCTGGTGAAAATTTGCCGGCGTCAAAAAAACCTGGACGCCGGCGTCCATTTTTTGGACGCTGACGCATTTTCCCCCACAAAACGGTCGCCGGCATGAAAAAAACGGACGCCAATGTCAAAAACGGACGCTGGCATCAAAAACTCAAATTTTTCGCTGTTTCGCGAATTTCGCACAAAATTTGATAATTTTTCGGCGAAGCAAAATGGCACAAATTCGCCCATCACTATCGGACACAGGGAAAAAACCCAGTGGGCCCCGACCCTCATGGGCCCCCGCTTGGCCAGACCCCCTCTCCCGATATTGGAGTTGACAAATATATGTTTTTTTTGGGCATCATGCGCACCGTGTGGCGACGTTTGCGCATGCGCAATGGTTGGCTCGGCGTATAACAGTAAACGTGCAAAAATCAATAATACAAAAATACACCTCAACAACAAAGGCAAAATATCAAACAATAAAGTAGAAAAATAATATTTGAGATAATTATATAGTGATAGTAAATGAAATAATGTAAGAACCAAATGGAATTTGGTTTTTACATGATTTCATTTACTATCACTTGGTCTTGGAATTTGGTTTTTACATTATTTCATTTACTATCACTTTATAATTATCTCAAATACTATTTTTCTTCTTATTCTTCTTTATTGTTTGATATTTTGCCTTTGTTGTTGAGGTGTATTTTTGTATTATTGATTTTTGCACGTTTGTAACAATTAGCTTTTTTGACCACTAGGTGGAATCTTACAAATTGTAACAAAGTGGTAACATGTGGTTGCTGTTTTGTGATTGGCTACAGCCCCTTTATAACACGTGTACAGGGGTGCAAGTGCCCCTTCATGTCCTAATAAATTTTCAAATTATTTAAAATAATTGTTTCTTCATTATTGGAGGTCCTCGAATCTTTTTTGATATAGTGTTTTGGATTTGCACCTTGGGACTGGGGTGAACTGTGAGTAAATCCTCTATAATTAACTTAAAAATTTGTATTTTTGATTTACCAATTATTTTTTAAAGTAGTACCGTATATACTTCTTGTTATGTGGTAGTAGCACAAACCTTGTTATTATATACCTGAGGGTATGTACCTAGAAAAAAAAACCTTCCAAGCTGCTGCCAGAAAATATCTGCATACATTTTGTGGTGGAGCTGGGGGGTGAGGGGTCAGCCGTCGAGTCCTTGGAGCTACACGTGTAGCAAACGTAATGGCAGTGACTAAGGGTGGCACCGGACCTAAAAATACCACTTACTGAAATCCAAGACATAAATAGGTAAAAACCTAAATCGACCAATGTATTGCCCACCAAAAAAAACCCTTCCATGTGTTGACCATGGATTTTCTTTCCATGCCAATAAACAGATGCATTTTATGGGAACATTTTATGGGAATAATAAGAGGATTGAGAAATGGCTCCTATCACCGCGGCTGACTGCAACATTTTCATCGGCTAATAGCAGACGAATTAGATCTTTTAATAACAGTGACGTGATCAATCACAAACGTCCTGTAACTGTTGAAATCCCAAGATATTGAACCTCCCTTTACAGCAAATAAAATATTCTCCTATTTGCAGCTCCTGCAATAAATGAACTATATCAGAAATAAGTTTCCCTCGTTTCAACTCTTTCTGTGCTAAAGAAAAAAAAACAACCTCCCGTCAAATATATGGAATTATAATAATCATTGATCCAGCAGCAGCAATCCATTGTCGCCCTGATTACTGGCTCAGAGAGTTTCTCTTTAATTGAAGTTGATGTAGAATTCCATTTGTCTCCCTGATCACAAACATCACCTTGCTATTCTTTTGTAATTTGCTGTACATATTGATGTATGTCTCTGTATTAATCTTCTTTTAATCTTGCCTACATTTTATGTTTGACTGGCATTCTTCTAAATTACACGACAACAAAAAAACAACAAAATCAATTGGGTGCTGAAATATTCATTCTGTCTGTCTATAACGATTACTATTAGTTTCTCTGATTTGGAATATACACAAACCTGATGTATACTTTACTGCTATTTTTGACAATGACCACCAGAAGGTAAGAATGAGAAGACCACCATACCTTTCTATTGAATTCTCCCTTTGTGTTGACCAATTGGAAATGTGAAAAGGCAAATATTTCGTTTTTTGCTTCTTTTCAAAGCAGGAAGAAGACGCGCATAGGAGAAGATGATGACTGTGAACTCCGTGGACAGGACCTGCGCAGAGGGGTGAGTAACAAGTTAGGGGCATTTGCCCAGGGGGACAAGTAGGCCAGGAGGGAGGAGGGGGGGCAACACAGGGGAGGGGGGAGGGGTTTTGCGCCCAGGGGGTTTCCTTCTCCCTTAAGTGAAAAGTCGCTTGGTGATAGAGTGTGAATGAACACTAGCGACGGTCTTTTTCGCTAGAAAATTGCCATCTGCACCTGTTAGTGAATTGGCAATGTCCCTGCAGATGTGATTACTAGCGAAAAGTTGCTAGCGTTAGCCACTTCGCCCTTTAGTAAATCTGCCCCTATGTGTACCTAAATAAATGAGAATTTGATTTAACGCATCTGTTTGGGAGATTGCTCTTTCAATGCATGCTCTACATCATTTACAGCTGGATCTGCTGAATGGTCAGGGTGGTGCACTTGGGCCTCCTCCAGTATGTAGTGAGTTATATGAACTATTAATGGACCTTTCCTCTGTTCTTTATTATTCTTCGTTGTGTTGCACGCACCCAGAAGCAGAGGAAGTGGCATCAGTTTCACAGGCAGTACATGTCCGAGTCCGATGTTACAAAATTTAACTGGCAGAACTGTGTTTGCACCAAGACTACATGAGTATGTATAATCAACAACCTCGTAGTAAATAAGATACTGCAAGCAGGTAACAGAGAAATCAGGCATAGCTTTATTATCTGTGCAGCCTCATTAGCAAGAAGTAGATGCATTGTGACATTCAACATCTGTTCCTCTGGTCTCTCCCTTATATTCTGTAAGCACTAAATGAGAATGAGGCAGGACAGTTGTATGTAGGCTGCTGTGTTTAGTCTGATTACCTTCAGACTAGGGATTTTAGGGATAGTTCATTATTTTGGAGATTACATTTAAAGAAAAAAAAAATGTAATAAACCAGTTCACGTAACTTTCTCATTGTGTCTCTTCATTCCGATTCCGCTTTGGCACAGTCTTGTTTCACAGTAGAGCACAAAAACTGGAATAAATCCGAGCACGTAATACACGCACAAAACTGCATCAAGGATCCAGTAAAATAAAATATATTCCATGAGCAATAAAAATAAAATAAGTTTTGTTAAGGTAAAATCAGGGTTTCAGTGTGAGTAATGTGAGTTGCGGAGTCATCTCTCATATTGTCAGCTGCCGGAATGTGATTTACCAGTTACTCTGTATTGACAATACTTGTATGAATATAGAAATGAGATTTCTTTTTAGATATGGCACAAACAGAGTAATGTGGCTGTAAATATGAATTTTGTTATTTCCCGTTGTTTATTGTAGACATGTTAATGCCATATAGTAAGAAGCTTTTTATTTGATATGATAATCTATTCACTGGGACTCCTCCATCTGTGTTTTTCCACTGCCAGAGAAACAGCAGTGCCAAGCCCCTTGCCATGAACTTTACTTGCCTCTGCCTGTCACTGCGCACATGGAGGAGAGTTTGGCCAGAAAACGACCATATTTTTCTGAAATCTGCAGGGACAGATGGATCCGTAACAAATTTCCTAGCAAAGAGGGACTTTCTCTTGCCTGTTTGGGCTACTTATAAATGTGAGAATCCTTTAATATGGAAGCGGTTTTTATTTTATATCAATTTATAACTTCACAAGGGTCAAATACAAATGCAGTGCTGCACGAAAAGTGCAATTTTTGAATGCAAGTCACCATTTAACTTGTTCATTAATGACTTAGGGGAGGGTGTTGTAAGTAATGTATCAGTGTTTGCAGATGACACAAAACTATCAGCCCAATTAATTCCATCCAGGATGTGGCACTTGCAACAGGATCTTGATAAACTGGCAATCGGGGCAGCTAAGTGGCAAATGAGATTCAATGTTGATAAATGTAAAGTCATGCACCTGGGATGTAAAAATATCCACTTATACCCTTAATGGGACTGCACTAGGCAAATCCATTATGGAAAAGGACCTTGGAAGCCTTGTAGATGATAAACTTGTCTGTAGCAAGCAATGCCAGTCAGCAGCATCAAGGGCAAATAAGGTCTTGAGTTGTAATAAAAGGAGAAGAGATTCACGGGACGAGGGGGTTATTCTTCCACTGTATAGAGCCCTGGTAAGGCCCCATCTAGAATATGCCGTACAGTTTTGGTCTCCAGTGCTCAAACAGGACATTAATTTAATTTAATTGAGTGCAAGTTGCATCTCTTCCAGTACATGGTGTTTAAGAAGTAGTAGAGTGTACATTTTTTCTGCTCTGCATATTGACAAAACCAGGTGAGAACTATGGAATTGCCATCATGCTCAGTGCGGCAATAGCTTTAGGTTCCCCCAGCGTCAGTAGTTGTGCTTGCATACAAGTCTGCAGAAAAGGTAGGCAGAGCTGTCAATTTTGGGAATGCCGATACCGGGGGTTTCATGGCATGTGCCAGTGCGACATTGACATTTTACTGGGTTTGACATCAGTGGCAGCGATGCTCACATCTCATGAAGCCACAGAAACTGCACATGTGCACATTGCTTCACCAATGTTAACGGTATGTTCTGTGCATGTCCACATCAGATTTTTCCTGCAAAGTGTGGAAAATTGTGCATAAGAGCGATGGGAGCCAGTGGACAGACCACAAAATCTGGTAACTCCCGAAAAGACAGCTGTGGGCAGTTTGGAGGCATTGACACTTGTTTTGATGCAGGTACCCTTAATGAACAGCCTCAATACAGGCAACATTTGTGCCCATTTTAGAAAGACCAACGTTATAACTGTGTTCCTAAATCATACTTTACTCCTTTCACTCATTTTTGTTCTTCATACTAGCTGGTTTTGTACTCAGGAATATAAGTTTAGCCCCATCTATAAAATGCAAATATATCTCATTAGAATCTGAGACATCTCTCAATGGGAAGAAGGAATTGCGGCAACTGCTCCAGCCATCAAAGAAACCAGCCCTCCGAGGGTTGTTATATCTCCCCTTTAATAGTTGCATTCAAAGATCTCTTTGGGCAATAACACATGGTTCAATCTTAGGCAATTTGTCCACCATGTTCTTAAAAAGCAAATAGGAACAAAATCCTCAAAACTATTAGATTAAAGGAAAAGTGCTAGCTATGAGGTCTTTGTGTCACATCTAAATGAGAAGTATATTCCAACATCCACAGGACTGAGAATTTAACTCAAGGTTTTTATTGGCCAACTACTGACTCCACACTGATGGACAAGGCTGATACCATCTAAGGGAGGATAAGCATCCTTTAAATTTAAGAAAAAGCAAAACAATGAGGACATAAATATAAACAAAAAACAAACATTAAAGTCTATGTTGGTCATTGGCTAATTACTTCCTCAGCATCCCCAGCCTACATTAGTTATTCATTTTACACAAGTAGAATTTTAATGTAAGAAGTCAAAACCACAGTTGTGGTCTTCAAGAAGATCTTTTCACCTTGAAATATCATTCTCTACCAAGCTGATGGAATCAAGCTTCACTGCTATGGACCTTTTGCAGAGGAAATATATATTTAAAACCAGGAAACTTATGCCGCGGTGTGAAGTTGTTCTTTTTAAATGAACAACAGTGCCATGTGGATAATGGGAACCAAATAAAAATGTAATTAAAATGAGCTAAAGGAGGTCATGAAATTTCAAGCTGGAATATATTGAAATCATTGGTTGTAAAGTATGTGAGGACATGTAATGAACAACACTAGTGATTACGCTGGTGCCTTGCAAGGCATAATAAACATAAGGACAAGTGGTATAAGCTGCGGTCGGTGTTGTTTTATAGAAGAACAAAGAACTGACATGTGGACTAGTGTAAAGAAATAGCCATGAACTTTTGAAGAACTTTTTAAATGTGTCCAGTTACTTGTTTTGGAAATAAAGGCCGCATAGGCCCGGGCCTAGGGCCGTAAAAAAATAGGGGCGGCATGCCGCCCAGCCGCATAATGGGGACGTGTGCGTCCCTGTTCAATTACTGCAGCTGCGCTGGCGTTTTTCGCCGGCGCGCTGGGGAGGTGAGGTGGGCACCAGGACCGCACGGCCGCGTGTTCGGACCGCGCGGTCTAGGGGTGGCCGTCAATGAAATCCGGCGCTGGAGACATCACTATTATTAAAAATCAATAGTAATGATTAATGTGTCTGTTTTCACTATTTCCGTACAGCTACATACACATATAAAAATTTGTTTTTGAATTCCTCAACCTAACTATTTTTCAGTAAACCACATAATCATGCTATGAGTCATGGACACATTTCTCCTGCTGTAACTGACTGATTTGAGCAGGAGGGAGCATTTTCCATGGCTTGCGCTGAATCTGAAGTGACGCGTACCTTGTATGTACTCCTCTTTTAATTGCGTGGCATCTGAGGTCATGACACTTGGTGTGAAAATTCAAATATTTAAATGGGCCACAGGCAATTGTTTGTTGCACAACTGAGGCCTATTTCCTAATAGCTCCTGGGTGCTCTTGATGTTCTGATCTCTGTTCCTTGACCTTTGACAAATCCATAGTTCAAGTAGGGATTGGGATTCGATCAATAGATTGAGGCATCATCAGATAGAAGAGCAAGACAATGTTGCACAAGCAATATTGTCAACTCAAGGGTCACCAGCTTAAAGACGGATTCTAGAGGAATAAACCATCAATAAGTGACTGGTCTCAGTCAGAAAACTTCATATCCTCTATTCTATTCGGGTTTTGGTAATTTTCGTGGTATTGGGGATTTGCAGATGTTGCAGGAATCAGACCATATTAATTGTCTGCTAAATGCTAGGGTGCTGATGTCACAAACCGAAACACAGGCAGGGCTATTACCACCCTGTCTGCTGTATATCAGGAGCTGTGTATAAATTAAGTACTGCAATGTTAGGTTAATCGCATAAGTAACAAAAATACGACACTATGTTTCACTCACACCGCTCCCTTATGCGAGTGACACATGATCGTCCTAGAGCCGGTCCTTTATTTACTGTATAAGGTTATCATAATACAATGTATTCTATAGTCCTATGGTCTAGTTTGCTTAAGATAGCTATGGATTTGAGAGATATAGTGGGACATTCACTAAGATTCGTTGTTGCACCAGTGTCCGCTTCGCCGCTCTTTGCCGCACTTCGCCAGGCGGATTTTCGCAAGAACTACGCAAATTCACTAAAATCCGAAGTTGCGCTCAGGGGAAGCGTAAGGTTGTGAAGTTGCGCTAGTGTTAATTCGCCAAGCAAAGCGAAGTTACGCTAGCGATGCTTAATTTGCATACGGCGCCAAATTGAAGTTACAATGGAGGAATATGTGGCATCACTACACAAGCCTGGGAAACCTTCAAAACAGCAAATAAATTTGTTAGTTTGCCCTACACATGTGCCCACTGTATAGTTAAGTTGCCATGAGTTAGGAAATGTAGGGGGGAAGGAGGGGAGCCCCAAAAAATCTTGTTCAGCCTATCACCCATAAAAAATGAAAAAATGCCAGCGTTTTTTGGGACTTAGAACAATTTTTAACTTTTTTTGAAGCAATCCCTATCTACTCTATTGCACTTCGCCTGGTCTGAGGTGGCGAAGGAAGTCTGGCGTAAAAGGTAGCGTTCAGAATAATTCGCGTGTCAGTGAATTTGCGTAGTTACATCCGTTGCACAAATTCGCCAGGCGTAAGGATGCGAAGTAACACTAGCGAATTTACGCCAGCGTCCATTAGTGAATCGGCGAATTAACGAAAATGCGCTACGCTTGCGCATTCACGCTAGCGTTAGGCGCTTCGTCGTTTAGTGAATTTGCCCCTAACACTCTTTTAATCCTAATCCAGGCTGCACTAAATTGCACATAAACAAAATGCTATAAAAAATTAATGATTTAAATACAAATCTGAAGTCTGGAATTTTGAGTGCGCCAACAAGACTTGAGTAGATTTATGACCTCTTTATTAATAAGCATTTGTTTTTAATTCTGTTTTGCCTTTGCCTGAATCAATGTTGAATCAATGACTGTACTCAATGTCTCTGAGCCTCGTTCTCTCTCTCCCACTTTGTGGATAAACCCTGATCACTAATGCATCTCTCTCTGCTTTTATTTTTCTAGAAAATATTTATTGTTGCGGTGTCTCAGATATTAAGAGGGATTTGGAATGTACAGAAAAATGACGGCTTTCTTTCTCGCTTAGAGGTTTGCGTGCTTTTCCATTAGTTAATTATAAAAATAATTGCCATGAACTCAAATGCCCTAATGAAAACAATAGCAGTCCTATGCATAAATTAATTTCATATTTCTTAGACTATTAATATATGTACGTGTGTGCGCTTGTTATAAATATAAAGGCCAAATATTTCAAGACAATAAATGACAGAAATGAAAATATATAGTACAGGCAACATTTCTTTTGCTTTCTCTGTTTCATTTGACTAATAGAAATATTAAGAAGGAATATGGGTTATATGAGTACAATCCGAAAATTCATAGTGATGTTAAATGATACGTACTGTAAAACCATTGTACCACTACCTTTATTAAATTATACTACCGGTGACATGTATTGCCTGTCTGTTCATCAATAAAAAAGATGTTGGGGTCTGCCCAACTGGACCACACAGGACTCAGACACTGCCAGAATAACTCAAAACCAGACCCGGACCCACTGGCCAACTAGTGAGTGCCCTCCTGTCTCCATCTGGACTTCCTTAACCTGTAGCCCATGCACATCAGATGTGATGTCACTGGTGGCCAGAAGTGACATCACTCCATAGGCAAAGCAACTAGATTAGGGTAAAAAAGTTGGTGTTAAGTGGAATGTGAGCCTTCAAGTGGCCCGGGTAGCTAGACATGGTATCTGCAGAGCTCCTGCATTGCCAGGGAACTGGCGTCTTTCTCCCCCAAACCTAACCACCTTGCAGGTATTCCTCTGGTACCAGCTGGTACCCAACCAGATGCAGGACTCTAGTGTCAGTCTTATCAATTCCTTTATTGTTGTTGTCTGCAATCTTTCTTATCCTCTCCCATAGGGATCTTGTAGTATAAAAATCTTGTATACAAGATGGCAGTAAGGGCAGTAGATAACAGGCTGACTCAACCAATAGGCCATAAACAGTAAATTTATCAGGAAAGGGAAGGGATTTGATTATCAAGTAATATTATTGGACAATTAGCACAGATGTTGGTGCCATTCATAAGAGTTAAGTATAAATTCAAATATAATCATTTGGCAACCTATATGCCCACCTTGAGGTAGGCGATATCGGGTGGATCGGATTGTGGGCCCTAGGGCCCAATGATCAGATCACAACAAGGAGAAAAAGGGTAATTGGATTGGTCGGTTTATGTTGTCCTTGATCCAAAAAGATTTTGTAAACCTGCCCAATTGACATCTCACCGACTTTTGGGGAAAACTGTCTGAGAGCCCCATATGCTGCCCAATAAACTGATGATTTAATCTGTCAGCAGCTCATATTGGTCCCTGTATGGGGACCTTTATACCAACTGTTAGGATTTATCTAGTGTGTTTCACAGATAGTCCATGTGTAGATAAGACACAGATATGCTGGTACACTGCAGTCCTTGTTGTTCCTATTTCTCAATGGGTTTGAAATGGCCACAATGAGTTTCATCATCCTTAGTCCCAGCCCTTTGTTTGACACACCTCTCTTAGAGCCAGATTTCTGATTTGGGTGCCCCTAGGCCTAGGCTTCTATCCAGTGCACATGCACAGGTTTCCCCTGGAGTCCTGGGGATTAGGTCCACAGAATATTTAAATAACTGTCCAATCATCTGCACATTCACAGTGCTTCCGAAAAATGTCTACAGCTGGGCAGCAAGTTACCCCTAAAATCATGCCTCCCTAGGCCCAGGCTTTTGTGGCATTAACACAAATCCGGGCCTGCTTAGAACATACTCCCTACCTTAATATTGTGGTTCTACACTCTTTCCATGAGCAGGAAGATGTTCTTTCACCCCTTTTTCTAATCCCCATTCTGGGCTGTAAGTGTGAAGCCATAGACAAGGTGTTTTCTGCCAAGGTGCAAATTTTCTCGTTGTTGTAAATGAGCTCCACTTAGATTTAATTTTAGCTATCCACAATCTCTACTCATTTAGCATTAAAGCTATGGGCAAGACTTTCCTGCACTGCTGTGCTAGTTTTGCTGATGCAGATGCCTATAGCTGACACACATATCCGATTAACCACTGCATAGCGAGCTATTGTCTCTATAAAAACAAGCCTCGATGCTACATAAATATACATTGTAAAAAGATAAATTATATAAAATTCTGTTCAGAAGAAGTGTCCAAAATGATGAAGCAAAGGAGTTGTGAATAATCAATATCTTCTATTAGTCTATGGAGTGTGGTTATTCAGGGAAGGTTTTTTCCTTATTTTACATAACTTGATAACTACATTTCAAACAGATTGTCAGAGAATGTTTTCTTCAAGGTTTTTTCTGCTCCGGAAAAACAAAGAAATGAGAATCTAGGCCGCCAAGTTATTTCAAAGGTTTCAGCTTCAAGGAGACTGTCAGCAGCTAACAATATACAGTACTTAAATGAAAACAACCTTAAAACCCCTAAACCTGTAGTTTAAAAGCACCAGAAATATTTACTGTGTGTATAGATGAATAGGTGGTATTTGTTTAAAATCCTCAATTAACACAGGGCCAACATATACAAGAGAAACTTGCAGTCTGGTATCACTCGTAGAAACATATAGGATGTAATTTACAGATCCTTGGGGATTAAGAGGGAAGCATTTAACAAGCACTTGCTCCAAAAGGAAAGCTTCATTCTGTTTCTTGCACTAGAGGGAATGGAGTAAAGTACAATGGCAAGAGGTGCAAGTGAGCACAGTCTTTATTATGTGCCCTATGGTCCGTTGTGACCTGCGCCTTCTGCCTCTCCCTAACTGGCATGTAAAACGAAGTAAAGGTTACAGAACAGGTAGGGGCACATTTACTAAGCTCGAGTGAAGAATTCGAATGATAAAAAATTCAAATTTCAAAGTATTTTTTGGGGTACTTCGACCAACAAATGGGTCAAATTCGATTGGATCAAATGATTCGAAGTAAAAAGCGTTCGACTATTGGACCATTCGATAGTCGAAGTTCTGTCTCTTTGAAAAATACTTTCACTACATACTTCGCCTTTTTAAACCTACCGAGGTGTAATGTTAGCCTATGGGGACCTTCCCCAGCACTTTTCTAACATTTTTTTGATTGAAGAAAAATCTTTCGATCGATCGCTTAAAATTGTTCGAATCGTTCGATTCGAAGGATTTTATTGTTTGATCGAACGATTTTTACTTCGATTGATCGATCGAAGGATTTGCGCTAAATCCTTCGAATTCGATATTCGAAGGATTTAAATTCGAGGGTCGAATTCGAGGATTTATTAACCCTCGAAACTCGACCCTTGATAAATGTGCCCCGTATTGTATGGTGGAGTCTCCCCATCGCTGGCGTCCGGACGCACCAGCATGACGTAATTTTCTAGGCGTCCGGACCTGCACTTGCGCAATGCGCTGTGACGATGGCGGAGGCACTGACGTCACGCTTGGTGCCAGATTTTAATTTAAAAAGCACAACTCTCTCAGTACTCATTGCTCAAGCTTGTCTTCAGCTCCCCTGAACTTGCTAAAGCTATTATCAACTATCTTTTGACCCTTGCCTGTTGTTTTGACTACAAATCTCGTGGCCAGCCTTTGAACATTTGCCTGCATATAACTACGAATCTTGCCGCCAGCCTTTGAACATTTGCCCTTTATATAACTACGAATCTTGCCGCCAGCTTTTGAATACTGCCAGTTCCGACTAAGATGCTGTTCTCACATTTCTGATAGTACACTTCACTTATGAATAAGATCCCTGCCTATTTTTGCAGCAGAAAGTCTGGGGCCCCAAAAGGGTGTCGGTGAATACCGGGGAAAGTGGGGCTGTCTTGTTCACTTAAGTTTTTCCGGGCAGTACACGGGCTTCTCAGCATACAGGTCGTAATAGGTAGCAGGCAAGATTGGGATGCCTACAGTACATTACCCATACTGTGTTCTGCAATGTTAACAGCCCCTTTTATCTTACAGTGTGCTTTGTTCTCTAGGGGAAACCCATGGAAACATAGGGTAAATATATCATTTCCAAACAGATTGTACCCTGATTAAAATAGAACCTGAGACTCTCGCATTGCCAGACAGCTCGGCTAAACACTTTTCCGCCAGGCTGCACCTTTTGTACTTTCTCTGCCATTTCTAGTTCCTTGCCACACTCTATGACATCATACCGCTGTCTGTATACATCATATGGATTGGCATTATTAGACATGACAGAAACTGTTAGTAGAACTTTGGGGAATGGGGTAGTGGTGTTTGGAGAGTTATAGATAAAGAATTTGAACAAAAGGATCCTCGGGGGCGTGGCCAAATCACAAACATTTTTAGGAATAAGGGAAAACCGTGTAACAGAAACAATATCATATGTTCCTCTCCTACAATTTCTACCAAACTGAGAAATGAATGCATTTATTGAGTTTGATATATAGGGGCAAATTCACTAAGCGCCGAAGCGCCGAACTCTAGCGTTAATTCGCTAGCGTTTGGCATTTCCGTTACTGCGCAAATTCACTAACGAACGCTGGCATAGTTTCGCTAGTGTTACTTCGCACCCTTACGCCTGGCGAATTTTCGCTAGCGACGTAACTACGCAAATTCACTAACTTGCGCAGTGTACTGAACGCTACCTTTTACGCTAGACTTCCTTCGCCACCTCAGACCTGGCGAAGCGCAATAGAGTAGATAGGGATTGTTTCAAAAAAAGTCAAAATTTTTTCTAAGTCCCAAAAAACGCTGGCGTGTTTTCTACATTATGGGTGATAGGCTGAAAAAGATCAAAACATTTTTTGGGGCTCCCCTCCTTCCCCCCTACATTTCCTAACTCATGGCAACTTACCTAGACAGTGGGCACATGTGTAGGGCAAAATAAAATTTTTATTTGATGATTTGAAGGTTTTCTAGGCATTTGTAGTGCTGATACGTATTCCTCCATTGAAATTTGAATTTGGCGCCGTATGCAAATTAGCCTTCGCTAGCGTAACTTCGCTTTACATAGCGAATCAACGCTAGCGCAAATTCGCAACCTTACGCTACCCCTGAGCGCAACTTCGGATTTTAGTGAATTTGCGGAGCGCTGGCGAAACTACGCCTGGCGAAGTGCGGCGAAGCGCGGTGAAGCGCATCTTAGTGAATTTGCCCCATAGAGTTTTTCCATCCTTTGCATTGTAAATTATTAATGTAAAAACAGGAATGGGCTCTTCTGCACTGTCCTGTATGGTACATGCTGAGATCCAATAAATGGGGCATGTTCCTCTGTGAATGAGGGGGTCTTCAAGATGTAACACCAGACCATCTATTAAACTTTTTTACTAGATATCTGAGATTGAGTCTGTATAACGAGAGACTTTGTTGGCCCTTCTCTGGATCAATTTGCAGACTGTTTTGGAAAGGTTTTTGAACTTGGTGGCTTGTTTAACCTACTTCTGATACGATGGATGGAATAAAAGGGCTGTTTTTACATGCAGAGGAAAGATATGAAGCCTCTTCAATCTCTTTTACCCTGATGCAGGTCATTTGGGGTTGCCTCGCTGAAGTACATAGTGTTTCGGTCTGTGCTCTGTATACAAAGTGGATGCTGAATGCACTTTAATTGACTGGACATGTAACAACCTCATAACAAACAAAATAGACAGATGAAAGGGGGAAAATTTTGCTCTTTACAGATACACATATTTTCCTGTGAATAAAACAGAAACAGTATCTTTTATGGCAGAGCGAACACCAGCCTCTATTTCAAAGCATATTTTGATAGTTCTGAGCTCTGACAGCCTGCCATGTGCAACCTATCAATACTCACATGCGCCTTACAGCTTAAGCCTGATAAAACGGTCTAGACATAAACTTGAGATTTTACAAATGTTCGAGATAAGTGAAAAGTGTATTTTTCATTTACAATAGATTCGGATCTTGACCACCTGCTTCCCTGAAGGAGTTGTAAAACAGGAAGGGCCCTTGGTTGAAGAATAGATCTGAATACGAAGACTGTAAATTAAACGCAGATTTTCTGACTTTTAAAAGGGGTTTTATCTGATCTTTCATAAAGCTCCCAAAGTCATTTATGTTGTTGCAGCAGTAAGTAATGACCACAAAGCCGGTTTCTTTGGTAGCAAAGCTTTACGTTGTAGTTTGCAAAAGATGGATCGCTTGGGGAAACGGTAGCAAGCAGTTGGGGAACTGCACTTTAAAAAGTAATTACTTATACTCTAAGTCCTCTATGCTGCTAAATATTTGTTCCCCTGAGTGTCTTTGTTACTCTGTATCTCCTATGTGTTCTAGTATTAGCAAAACTAGATCAAGAGGAAATATACTCCAGCCTGAGGCATTTTCAATAGACAGCAAAAGATGGTACTATGCCATTGTTTTCCATTTGTATTGTCCTTACTAACAGGTCTAATGGACTATTACAAGCTGAATCATTATTCATTTTCCTTGTGCTTTATTTCCTCAAACCTAAATTAAAGGGACCCTGTCATCGGAAAACATGTTTTTTTCAAAACACATCAGTTAATAGTGCTGCTCCAGCAGAATTCTGCACTGAAATCCATTTCTCAAAAGAGCAAACAGATTTTTTAATATTCAGTTTTGAAATCTGACATGGGGCTAGACATATTGTCAATTTCCCAGCTGCCCCTGGTCATGTGACTTGCGCCTGCACTTTAGGAGAGAAATGCTTTCTGGCAGGCTGCTGTTTTTCCTTCTCAATGTAACTGAACGTGTCTCAGTGGGACATGGGTTTTTACTATTGAGTGTTGTTCTTAGCTCTACGACGGAGCTGTTATCTTGTGTTAGGAAGCTGTTATCTGGTTACCTTCCCATTGTTCTGTTATTTGGCTGCTGGGGGGAAAAGGAAGGGGAGTGATATCACTCCAACTTGCAGTACAGCAGTAAAGAGTGATTGAAGTTTATCAGAGCACAAGTCAAATGACTTGGGGCACCTGGGAAATTGACAATATGTCTAGCCCCATGTCAGATTTCAAAATTAAATATAAAAAAATCTGTTTGCTCTTTTGAGAAATGGATTTCAGTGCAGAATTCTGCTGGAGCAGCACTATTAACTGATTCATTTTGAAAAAATTTTTTTTCCCATGACAGTATCCCTTTAAGGTTTACTCAGCTTGAAACAGAAATCTTGCCTAATCAGCCATTGTTTCTTTGGCGGAATGGTCACATATTTCTTGGGCGTCCCGATTAACCGAGGGCAAGGTAGTTGCTCAAATTATACACATTTTCAACACAATAGAGAATTTGTAAGGATTAAGCATTTCGCCACCGGTGAATAAATTCGAGAAACTCCCACGAAAAAATTAGTCGCCGTCAAATATAATTTGGAAGCGTGTCGGAAAAGTCACTCGCATCAAAACTGTGGCTCATCAACACTATTTGGATGCCCATTGACTTTAACACCGGAGTAAAAATTGAGGCGAATCGACATCGGAGTCAAAATTGATGCGTTTCACTATTTTCACTGGAAATTTGCAAATTTTTCGGCAAAGTGAAACGGGAAAAATTCCCCCATCACTAGTAAGGATTGCTAGCAAGAACCTCCATTATGTTTTGCCTCCATTGTGCCTGATCCAACCCATTGTAACAAATGCACCGGAAGCTTGCAAATTCATTGGATTGTGTTGCCTGAGGATTAGTGCCGGCACACTGGAGGTCCTTGCCAGTAATCCTTCCAAATAGGCCATCGCCCATTACATAATTGTTATGGGTTTAATATTTATGGAGGCCATTGTGTGATGGGTCTCTCTATTATATCCTTTGAAATGATAGGGCTCATTTACACAAACACATATAGGTTTGTAAAGTGCAAAAATTGACATCAATACATTCTCCAAATGCTGGCTGATTATTTTCTGATTAATGTGCAATTGTAAAGGAAGTCGTGGAACTAACACCTGCCATAATGACTTTCCTTTGCATCTAATGAATCACACACCAAGGGTCCTGTTTACTAACATTCAAATCCTTTTTTTTTTCATGAATCTCTAAAAACTCTAGTATTTAAAAAAAAAAATGTCTCTAAGACTTGAAAAACTTGAGATTTATTAAGCGTAGAAATCACTAAAAACTCTAGTACAAAAATTCGCCAAGTAAAAGTTGTCAACGTGACTTTAGATTAAGTATCGGGACCAATAAATTAAACTTTATTGTCCTGTAATTTTCCCTTAAAAGTAATAAACTGTGTGATTAAATTTTTGTGTTAAACACTGTACATGTAGGATATTAACATATTGCTTGAATTTGTTCTTTACAAATAAAGGTCCCTTGAAAAGCTTCTAGATCTAAACGCACATCCTGCATTACAGCTTATCTCCTTTGTTCTCCACCAGGTCACCTTAATGTTATTGTATCCATGCCCATTGCTCAACCCATGAGCGAACCACCAGGAGAGCTTGGTTTCAATACATCCTCATGTGTACAGGCCCATTTAATCTCAATGTCATTTGGCATACAACAGCAGCATGACAATTTCTTCACTTAAAAAAACAGATAAATAGAGGAAATAAGGATCTGACCTAAAGTGTTCTTCTGCTTCTTGGCCATGACCAAAAGCATTTTGTCTCATTGATTTCATATTATTTCGCTTGTCTTGACCTTGTCCCCAATTGTTTATTTATGTGACCCAGCCTGTTTACTAAATGCACATCTCTGCTGCCTGCCTGCTGACCTGTCCATCTGAGCCTCCATTTATTTTCTCAATGTCAAGTCTGTCGTCTTCTCCAATTAGACCCTTCTGTTGCTTCTCAGCTGAGCAACTGTTCTTACTTTCATGAACGATTTCTCAGTTCAGAAGTGCAGGGAAAATTCTACAGGATGTCATCTGTTTGTGACGATGTAGTAAACTTTAAACTCTCACACATTTTAATTTTAAAAGTGTACCTTTTTCTTAATATTTTATCCTCTGTTACCAGAGCTGCTAGCGTCCAACTAGGTTGAATTCCCCAGTGAATGAACAACACAGTCATCACTGTTCATGGACCAAAGCAAACACCAAAGCAAACACGTGGAGGCTTATTGATTGAGGGTCAGATTTTAGTGGTTTTAGTGGTTTTTGAAACCACAACTAAACGCATAAATGCTAAAACCACGATTGTCATTGTCAGTTCCGATTTCAAAAAGTACGAACAGGTGCTGAATGTTCTGAAAAATCAGAATACCTCTGAAGCCTCCACAAATCTTTTTTATGACAATTCGTAGCGAAAAAAAATCCAAACACCTCTAAAATTCTGATTGGTTTAGAAATGGTGCAATAGGATCAGTGCACCTCCCACTGACTCTACAGCACCTCAACAACTTTTACATGCTCTGTGGTCTCTGATTGGCTGTTGAGAAGCTAAGCTTAGGGCTCGTCACTAATTATCCAGCAGAAAATGAGCTTCCCTGGCTGTAATATAAGCTGATGCTACAGGTTTGCTGATTATTCAATTCTGATGCTAATTGCACTGGTTTCTGTGCTGCCATGTAGTAATTATCTGTATTAATTACTAATCAGCCTTATAGTGTGACATTTCTATTCTATGTGTACTGTATATTGTGAGTGGGTCCCTAAGCTCAGTAAGTGACAGCAGCACAGAGCATGTGCAGTGAATCAGCAGAAAAGAAGATGGGGAGCTACTGGGGCATCTTTGGAGACACCGATCTTTACTGCTAAAGGGCTGTGGTTGCCTTGGGCTGGTACAGAAGCACAAAACATAATGTACAAGATTTCTAGCTACTTCTTTAGTTAAGCTTTAGTTCTCCTTGAAAAGGTCCTCTCGCCATCTAACACCCAAGTGAAGGAATGTAATTTGTATCATGAGAGCAAAAAATGTTTGCGAAGCCCAACTGAGAACGTTAACGGCCATGTTTGTGCCCTTTTTGACAGATTACAAACCTCAACTAGTTCCTCTCAAAGTTTTTGACCAAATGTTTTTTTGCGAACTCTCACAGCGCATGTGATAAAATGTCATAATCTCAAATCGTATTTTGTATCGAAATATTTAACGAAACTCCATAGCAGGTGTTAACTCTAATCTTTGCTTATCGATGTAATATCTTGCGAGCAGCGCCAAACATTCGCCAAAACGCCATTTTAAACATTGCTTGTGATTTTTAATTACATTCCCCCTTAGATCTTTGCTGTTGAGTTATTTCACGATCTCCATGTCGTTACGAGGAACTAGTTATAGGCAGATAATAACAGATTATGGTGTGATGTTTCATATCAAATGATATATTAATTTGCACCGTTTTTCCAGTCCTGTCCCCCCCCCTTGCAATTATTACGTTGTCATCACGCATTGCCGAGTAACATATAAAGTAATGTTGGCAGTGCAACGTTAGCCACTTTCTACAAGAAGATGACAGCAATTATACTGGAGAAGGAAAGAGACAACTTCAGACACTAATCTGTTCAATATTGGTTCCTGTCAGGCAACGTTAGGGCTTTTATTATTTGTGGATTCTTTTGCGATTACAGTGTAGAGTTTTGCTTTCCTGTTGGACATGTGAGACAGGCTTTGGCACACCATTTCTATAACTCCGGTTAAATGAGATTTCAATGAAATTAATCTGAAATGGAAGTACATCTTTACTTAGTTTTGACATTTCAGAACACACATCGAAAAAAACACATTCTTCCCAGTATCAACCGCTGAACTATAAATGACTGAATCGCAAATAGGAAACCGTCCAGAAATATACTTGGTGCATGCGCTCGCGACAAGCCTTGCAGTGTTTCAGAGCCCGTAAGTGCAGATACCGAGTGATGTTTCAGATTCCTGTGGTCTGCACATGTTCCTTAGAGTCATCAATAGAAGGAACAGAACACTGTATTAAAAAAAACAACATTTTAAAAAAAGCCTTTTCTGATGTAGGGTTGGCAAAAACATCCCACTGGAACATTGTCACAACAACAAAGCTTTAAAAGGAAGAAAGAAACTATTTTAGGTAGGACATTGTTCTTTTCTTTTATTTCCCTATAAAAAGCTTTATGCCCTTTTAAATTTTCTTTTGGAAATCTTAATAGTTGAAACATTACAGGCTTGTAGTTCCACTCATCTATACAGGAAATCACAACATTGACAGAATCTCTCCTATTTTTATTTTTTTCACCATCTTTGGGAGGTTCTACCTCGAAAAGACCCTGGGACAAAATGTCACAGAGAAAAGAGCTTAATAATGGCACTGATTATGACACAGGCAGGTGTTTACAGCACACATGTGGCTAAGTCTTAGAACACAACATCACAGAGGTGGCTTTACACGGAAAACTGGAGTTATAGTGGAGGTAAAACTTGGTATAGCCAATAGTTATCCATAAACTGCCCTAGGTGTGTTTTTTGGATTTGAAAAAACTTGCTAATTGGTGTCATCACACTAATTTCCCAGAATAAAGCAGAAAATAACTGAGAAAGCCCCTGAGAACCTGGACCAACTGTATCTCTCAGAATTAAGCCACACCCCCTGACTGAAAAGTGGTTGGAGAGCAAGATGCAAGCAGGAAGCAGACAGAAACAGAACCTTGAATTATGAGTGAGTACTGCAAATATATTTAATTTTCCCCGGGAGTGTAGAAGTTTCTTATGAAACAAGAAGGTACAGAGGATTGATTGATTCCGCCTTGGATAGTACTTTGTGTCTGCAAGGTGTTCATATGTCCTATGTCTGAGTGGGTTTCATCCCACACTCCAAAAACATACGGGTAAGCGAGTTGGACAGGAATGTATATTGTAAACTCTAGGACAGGGATTGATGTATAATCTATGTATCTATTGTATCTATGTATAATCTACACAGTATATCATTGAGTAAATGCATTTGCACTCAATAAATAACAGGTCTATATGAAACTATGTTTGAAAATAGAGCATTTATTAAAGGGGAACTCCACAAAAACATAACTTCAGCTTTTTGAAAAGTAAACATAATTTCAAGCAACTTTGCAATATACATCAATTAAAAAATATGCAGACTTTTCATGATTTTTAATGGTTTAGAACAGTTCCCTAAGCCTAGCCCCCTGCTCTCCTGCTGATCTGTCTGACTACTTTGCTGAGCTGTCTGACTACTGTTACTTTGTATCAACAGCCATCTGTCCTCAGCCTGCATCCTCCAAACCCCACTATTCCCTGCACACGTGATTTCAATAAGGAACGGAACATCCCAGTGCAATGCATTGTGGGTTATGTAGTTCCTGCATGCTGTCTGTAAGCTGTAGGGAAGTTGTTACAATTTTTAACATCAGTGTTTAGTCCCTCCTTCCCTGCCAGGATTTTAAATGATGCAGAAAGAGGAGATCTGTTAAACAGCTGGATTTCAGCATAGAAAATGGCATTTATTCCTACTTTTTGAAGAAACAGGTAACTGGGATGAGTATATTAAAGGTTTATGTGTTATGTGGCCCTTTTTATCAAATTTTGGTTTGGAACCCGGAGTTACCCTTTAAAATTGTGTTCTAACTGTGAAAGAATTCCATAATTAATGCTATGGACCTGTTAAAGAACAGATGGTCCGCAGTTTTGCTTTACCATGTACATTTAACAAAATATCATCTCCATCTGCCATAATTGCTCTAAACAACCAAGAGATTGACTCTACAATTGCTCTGTTCTGCACTGTTTATCACTCCAAGTTACATTAGTGATACAGTATAATGCAAATAGTAGGAAAGGCATATTTTCAACAGAATTTCTTCTGGGGATGAATACAAAAGTACATAGCCCCTTCGAATCCTGGCCCTTTAACTCTTTTAAACAAGTGTAGAAGCTCTTCCCAACCTTTCTGCTTATAACATACGTTTAGTAATAATTCATTTGCAATAGACGAATGCTTAAAACACAGTTAATTGACTTGGGACTGAGAATTTCCACTTCCACAGCTTAGTTTATGTTGAATTTTACTGTAAAGTTCTTTTTTCCCCCCAATAACTATTTTACTGGAAATCCGATTTTTTTTTCTAGGAAACAAAGTGGGTGTAAAAAAAAGACAAATCATATTTACGATGCAATAAAACATAATAATTACATAGTAAATAGGGTTTTATATCTCATCTTACACTTTAGTGGGAATTTAAAGTACGTGAAATATTAAAGCTTTTCGTGCTATGAATTTCCCAGGATTGTATAGAGCACAAACAAAGGCACAAGATATATTCACGCACTGCCATGTTCATAAAGGCCCAGAAACAAAGAGAGTAAAGCTCAGGTCAAAAGCATAATGGGATGATTATTGCTATTCAAGAAAAGACTCACAAATACACATTTAAGTGTAGTTATAAATAATGAAAACACTTGGAATAATGCAGCAGTTGTGCAGAGGCGTGAGAGGAGACAGAAATTCATATACAACTGATAAGAAAAAATAATGTTTGTAATAATAATAATATTGTCACAGCATAGCTAGCCACAGAATAAAATAAGGGCATTGGCAAACCTTATACATGGGATTCAGTAGAAAGTTTATTGTTATATATAGATGGAGGCAGATCAGGTATTCTATTTGCAGAAAAATAAATAAATTCTCAAACACTACTCACAAGTCTTCTCCAAAGGTACCTATATATTAATTTTAATCAATTCCCACTTTATTAAGTTTTTCCCCCGTGATTTTTTTGGCTCAAGTTACTCCAATTAGGTTAAACAATTCTTATATCATTCATTCAGTCCTAGGGTAGCTAAGCCAGTGTATACAACTAAGGGTTCACCTTACATTTCACCATAATTGACCTTCAAATTGGCAGTGGCTTAACTGGAGTGTGCCAGGACCCCTGCAAAAAAATCTTCAGAGGGACCAGGCACACTCTGATTTCCATCCTCCCGCCCACTTCCTGTCCCAGCTCCACCCCGCCCACTCCCCACACTTCCCTGCCCCGACTTGCTTCCCTTGGATGATGGCCCCACAGTCTTGGAATCTTTAAGTGGTGAACCTTAGTAGTCAAATTAGCAGAATCTATATTATACTATTAGTCTTACTGAGCACTTGGTACCTGAAATGCTGGGTTAGGCCTTCCTTTCAAACTCCCAACCTAGTATATTCCTCAATTTGTGATAGATAGAAAGGAAGCCAGTAAAGGAGAAGTATAAGAGTCAAATGCAGAAATGTATGGGAGCAATCTATGAATGACCCTAAAAAGGTATGCAAGCATTCTGATAGACAAGGCCAGATGGGCGGGAGACCAAGGCCAGCAGCAGGTATAAGGAAACTGGAGTTAGGTTAAAGACTGTACTGTGAAAGCAGATGAAGTCAGGTGAAAAACCAAAGGGAATTTTTTTACAGAGTAGTCACTACCGCCCAGCATACCTATATATATTATTTTCCTGACACCATTAATGAATGCTGCCATCTTGTTTCTTACCTTAGTTCTCAAAATCACTGCAAAAGATGCTCAATATTGTGAAGCGATCTAAACAATGCCATCAAGAATTTTAGCACTCAAGTGTTTACACTTTTTGATGCAAAAAAATTCTGTTTAAGACCTTTCCTTGGCACACTTCAGTGTCTAAGTTGGTTTCTGTTATACAGGATCTGCAGAAGTCAGTAGTGATATGTGAGTTGGCTTGCTGATTGAGTGGATTCAGGTTGCAAAAAAGGGTTACTTGCACAGATCAAGTAGGTGGTAACCAGACAGGATGATGCCAGACTCTGAAAAATATGACCAAAGGTAAATAATTCAGCCTACCATATGGGGATTACCCTCACATAGTGTACATTTAAGTTCTCAAAACCTGGGCCTAGGGTAGAAAACTTTTAGGGGTGGCATAGCACCCAGCTACTGTACATCTGTTTTCATTCAAGAGCTCTGTAGACTGGGCCCACTGGAGATTTTACAGTTGTTCAGGAAAGCCACTGGCATTGGGACACCCACGTTATAAATCCAGGACTGGTTATCAAGGTTTCAGGTGTCCTTCAAATCTGCTCTCAGCGAGGCACATGCCACTATTAGGGATATCATTAATTATTCTGTTAAAATCAAAATAATTAAACCATTAGGTTTTAGCACAGGGTAAAATCAAAAAACAGAAGTTAATTATTAAGTGCTTCTAAATGATTTGGGGGCACATTTACTTAGCTCGAGTGAAGGATTAGAATGAAAAATACTTTGAATTTCGAAGTACTGTCTCTTTAAAAAAAACTTATACCACCTACTTTGCCACCTAAAACCTACCGAGCACCAATGTTAGCCTATGGGGAAGGTCCCCAAAAGCTTTCTAAGTAATTTTTGATTGAAGGAAAATCTTTCGATCGATGGATTAAAATCCTTCAAAATGCGGTAAATCCTTCGGCTTCAATATTCGAAGTTGAAGGATTTAAACTTCGATGGTCGAATATTGAGGGTTAATTAACCCTCGATATTTGACCCATAGTAAATGTGCCCCTAAGTGTGTGGTAGGGGTGTTGACATGACCCATCTTCCCTGGTAGAATGGGATTTTTAAGAAATGTTTTCATTCCCTTACCTATATGCTCATGGGATACTAGGGGGTGAAAGCATGGCCTCCCCAGTTAACAGTTGCTCCATCACAGCTCTCAGACTTCATTTATGAAGTCCTATTTGCTTAGTCTAGGAAAGAAACTCCCAGGCTAGACTACTTGTTTTAAGGATTCATTTTCTTCTTTATGATGAATTGTCTAGGCAGGGGGACCTCCACTGAAAGGGGTTTAAGCAGTAATTCATGTCTTGGCCAGATCAATACTGACTCAGTTATACTTCTATTATTCTAAGCAAGTTTTTGCTTCTCATTTTATTCCCTTTATACATCTGAATGTTGTTCTAAACTATACTTATAAAGATCTAGATATATACCCTGATATGGTGCTCTTAAAATCATACACAATTTAGTAGCCCTTCTCTGCTTCTCCTTTCCATATGAGCCCTACATGTTGGCTGCTGTTTTTATTATCGCCCCATTAAAAGCAAATGTTTTTTGGAATTTGAGGCTATGAGCCTGGCTCCAACACCAACACATTCCTTTTTAAATTCATTCTGTGTTCATGAGCAGTTAGTTAAAGGATCATTCCTAATTGGGATAAGGATTGAAATGTGTTACTGTAGTTTCAGTAATATGGACTGAGTTACCGAGCGATGGTTTGAATACTTGAAATGGAAGCTCTTTTTAAAATCCTTATAAAATCGTTAAGCATCAATATTTCCCTGCAATTGAAAACTGCTGGATAACTTGGAAATGAATAATGTGATTTGGATAAATGACAAGGACAATTAAAAAAAAAGAAAGAATAAAATTAAATGAAAATAACAAAATGGAAAAACGTATGTGAGGTTAACCGTATAGAATAGAATTCTTTATTAGAACTAGACCCCACAGATATTGATCATATCCCAAAAATGAATAACTAAATAAACCTCATTCCAAGTGTTACAACAAATATGAACAAATATGGATGTTGTTTTTCTCTAGTTTACTCACTGTAGTTCTGTAGTGTAACTAAAGTTTTGGTGCATTTGACCTACAGGTACTAGAAATCAAATCATCATGACACATGATAAATTTGGGGTAATAGTAATTGATTGTTATATATAAAATGTTCTTTCTATGAAGCACTAACATCTGTTTTCTGAGCTAAATAAAAGCCCCCTTCCATCATGTTGACGGTTAAAGGGGATGTGCACCTACAAATAGTTTTTTGTGTAATTGTAAGCAACTTTTTAAAATCAATTTTATCAATATGCATTGATTCGATAATTCCAACTATTTTAAACTTATATGTAAATGTAATTTCTTCTATTTAAGGAGCTTTATGTGTCTGGAAGTTGTGGCTTGGTTACTGGACAAACCATGGAAGGTACAGTAAGGGGCCCATTTACTAAGGTTCAAAGTGAATTTTCAAAGTTAAAAACTTCAAATTTCAAGCTATTTTTGTGTACTTCGACTAGGGAATATTCCCACTTCGATTCGAAGTAGGAAACTTCGGATATCGAAGGGTTCTTCCTTCGACTATACGATCCGTCTATTCAACTTCGAATATCGAATTCGAATATCGAAGGATTCAAAATTTATCAACCTTCAATGGCAGTTTTTTAAAAAATGTATATATATATTTTTTTACATAGTAAGTAAGTTTGAAAAAAGACACATGTCCATCGAGTTTTTTTTTAAACTACCTATCTGCCAGTTGATCCAGAGGAAGGCAAAAAAAAGCCATCTGAAGCCTCTCGAATTTGCCTTAGAGGGGGAAAAATTCCTTCCTGACTCCAAAAAATCAGACTAGTCCCTGGATCAACTTGGACTATGATCTATTACCCATAACCCTGTATTCCCTTACTTGCTAAAAAGCTATCCAACCCCTTCTTAAAGCTATCTAATGTATCAGCCTGTACAACTGATTCAGGGAGAGAATTCCACATCTTCACAGCTCTCACTGTAAAAAACCCCTTCCGAATATTTAGGCGGAACCTCTTTTCTTCTAATCGGAATGGGTGACCTTGTGTCAGCTGGAAAGACCTACTGGTAAATAAAGCATTAGAGAGATTATTATATGATCCCCTTATATATTTATACATAGTCATCATATCACCCCTTAAAGGAAAACTATACCCCCCAAACAATGTAGGTCTCTATAAAAAGATATTGCATAAAACAGCTCATATGTAAAATCCTGCTTCATGTAAATAAACCATTTTCATAATAATATACTTTTCTAGTAGTATGTGCTATTGGGTAATCATAAATAGAAAATTGCCAATTTAAAAAATAAGGGCCGCCCCCTGGGATTGTAGGATTCACTGTACTCCCAAACATACCAACAAACCATACATGTTAGGTCACATGAGCCAATTAACAGACAGAGTTGTGTCTTTTGCTTCCTCACTTCTTCCTGTTACAGTTAGAGTTGTAGTATTTCTGGTCAGGTGATCTCTGAGACAGCACAGAGACCATCACAAAATGGTGGCTCAAGGCAAGAGATGTAAAAGGGCAATATTTACTTAAATATATAAACCAGTTTGGTAAGATTCTTTAATATGCCACTTAATATGATATGAACTATCTGTTGCTTAAGTGTTCATTTTGGGGGTATAGTTTTCCTTTAAGCGCCTCTTCTCCAGCGTGAACATCCCCAATTTGGCCAGTCTTTCCTCATAGCTAAGATTTTCCATTCCTTTTACCAGCTTAGTTGCCCTTCTCTGTACCCTCTCTAATACAATAATGTCCTGTTTGAGTGATGGAGACCAAAACTGTACGGCATATTCTAGATGGGGCCTTACAAGTGCTCTATACAGTGGAAGAATGACTCCCTCCTCCCTTGACTCTATGCCCCTTTTAATACAGATCAAGACCTTATTTGCCCTTGATGCTGCTGACTGGCATTGCTTGCTACAGCCAAGTTTATCATCTACAAGAACTCCAAGGTCCTTTTCCACAATGGATTTGCCTAGTGCAGTCCCATTAAGGGTATAAGTGGATATTTTTACATCCCAGGTGCAGGACTTTACATTTATCAACATTGAATCTCATTTGCCACTTAGCTGCCCAGATTGCCAGTTTGTCAAGATCCTGTTGCAAGTGCCACATCCTGGATGGAATTAATTGGGCTGATAGTTTTGTGTCATCTGCAAACACTGATACATTACTTACAACACCCTCCCCTAAGTCATTAATGAACAAGTTAAATAAAAGTGGACCCAATACTGAGCCCTGGGGGACCCCACTAAGAACCTTAGAGAATGTCCCATTAACAACCACCCTCTGTACCGAATCCTGTAGCCAGTTTCCTATCCACGTGCAAACGACTTCATTAAGCCCAACAGACCTTAGTTTAGAAAGCAGTTTTTTGTGGGGCACAGTATCAAACGCTTTGGCAAAATCCAAATAGATCACATCTACTGCCCCCCCCCACTATCCAGAATCTTACTTACCACATCATAAAATGCAATCAAATTGTCTGACATGACCTATCCTTCATAAAGCCATGCTGATTGTTGCTCATAATGCCATTCAATAGGACAAAATTTTGAATGTGATCCCTTAACAAGCCTTCAAATTATTTGCCCACCACAGATGTCAAGCTTACTGGCCTATAATTGCCAGGCTGAGATCGTAATCCCTTTTTAAATATTGGAATAACATCAGCTTTTCTCCAATCCATTGGCACCATACCAGATGACAGTGAATCTGAAAAAATCAGAAAAAATCAGAATAATAGAATATTCCCCAACTTTGACCTGCCGAGCTCCGTCTCCCACTTCAAAAATCTAATTTCGAAGTTTTTTCAATTCTGAATTCGACCCTTGATAAATCTGCCCCTAGGTGTTGGTTCACAAACTTTATCCTTAGGGGGTAATTTATCAACGTCTGAATTAAAAACATTTTGGAAATCAAAAACGACTGCAAAACTCCTGTGCAAAAAAATTTGTAAAGCTCAAATGTAAAAACCCCGGCATCTAAAAGCTGTTAAGTTCATGTAGAAGTCAATGCGAGCCTGTCTTTCACACCATGGAAAATGATGGGGTCAATTTTGAGGTATTCAAGACTTTTCACTATTTTTTTCAATCAAATTTTTATATTCAAATTTCTTTTAGTAAATTAGCAAACATTTAAATTTTTTTAAAAAAAATTATAGTTTATTTGAAGTGGAACAAAACCCTAACATTACAGAAATTAGAATTTTAATAAATAAGCCCATAAGGCTACGGGCTTACATGCGTATTTTCTCCACGGTTCATGCCGCAGTTTTAAAAAGAAGCCGAATGCCGAATATCTACGCTAGCGGTTTAAGCTTAGGCAATGGCACAATATCTCTAGTGTATATGCGGCAGTTAACATGGCGGCGTGGTAAATACGCATGTGTGCCCATTGCCTTAGTGTTATTTCTTTATTTGATTTGCCTGCCTGCTGTTTAACCTGGTTATCATCTCATTTCCCTTGCTATTGCTAAGCTAATGTATATACTGTATGCACAAACGTCTTTATCTCTTTCATTCTACAGTGTTCTGCATTTGCTCCTCTTCTTTTTGATTAATAACATTTTTAGTTTGCAGTAAACCCAGAAAATTCAGATGCCTTTTCTTTTTATCCTATAAAATCAGCCCTTAATCCTGTTCATATCTGAAGACTTACTTTGAAATTACTTAAGCGAAGAACTGACATCAAAATTTGTTTCTTTGGCCATCAATATATTTTGTATTCAATCTGGTTCCTGACAAATAAAAGGTTATTACAAAAACAAACAGACTCTAAATAAATCCATGATTTCTGTTCTACTGACTAAAGTTTTACTATTTTGTATTATTTAGTGAACCCTCTACCTTAATCAGGTGTTAAGTCAAGGTTTTATTGTGTCCACTTTGTCAACTCACATCTTTGTACCCACACGATCTCTTGTCAACGACCGATTTTAGTGCAATCTGATTAATTTGTCAAATTATTGTGAGGTGAGTGGGCACCAAACGATTGTGCATCTAGTGATTTTTTATTCGACATTGGTCAAAAAAATTGATCGGGCAGGTTAGAAAATGTTCATTGGTTACTATGAAATGTATCCATTGTCCAATTGTTTGCAGGCAGCTACCCACAGTTTTCCTGGCTTCAATCACTTGAAAACATCTTTTAATTGATGAACAAATCGTACTTAAAAAAAAACTTGAATGTCAGGAAGGCTTTTAACATTGACAAATGGTTCAACAGACCTCTGCAATTGACTTCTACACAAACGTAGGTTTTAGGTGGCAAAGTATTGAATTAGAGCTGTTTCCAGGGTCGAGTAATGATAAATCTCACAGTCGAATTTGAGTTGGTGGTTTTAAACTTGAAATTGTGAGTTTTGACCAAAAAAATAATTCAAAAATTTGAATTTGAATTTACCATTCAAACCTTATTAAATCTGCCCCTTAATGGAGAAAGAAAACTACCAAAGTAGTTTATTACCAATATATTAGCCACAATAGTGCAAGCTAGAATGCTATATTTATTCTGCAGAATGCTTTAAACAGCTCTAGAAGCTCTCTCTGTTTGTTTAGGATAACAGCTGCCATTTTAGCTTGGTGTGAAATCACTTCCTGCCTGAGTCTCTCCCTGCTCACTCATAGCTCTGAGCTCAGATTACAGCAGGGAGGGGGGAAAAGCAAGGGGGAGAGAGGAGCAAACTGAGCATGCTCAAGCCCTAGCCCTGGAGGTTTAAGCTGAAAACAGGAAGTCTGATACAGAAGCCCATGAGTACACAATAGAAGGAAAGAAATGTGATGTTTCTTTTGTCAGAGGACTCAGAGCAGTGTTACTGGAATATTTATACAGTAGATCTTTCTGATAAAGCTTACTTAGTTTTAACCTTTCCTTCTCCTTTAAACTTCTTCTTGTTTCAAGAAAAGCTTGGTCTTACGATAATGAAAAGATCTTTTAAAAATCTTAACATCTATGGCCACCTTTACGCTCAATTTGAGGCAGTGTAATGAATGCCAATAACCAATCACATTCATTATGATAGAATTGAAATATGGACAAAAGGCATATGTGTTGCATTTGTGTTCTAGCTGCAAGGGCAACATTTTACTTTTACGTGTGCAGATATTTTCTAGAATTCTGGAAAAACAATGGCAAACTGCACCAATTTCTTGCACTTAGCTCCCATTAGCCAATAACTATATTGTTCCCATGTATTTGTGTTCTTTTCTTTGTAAATATCTCTCTTTTTCATATTTTGCTAGCTTTTGAATATGGCAGTTCTTAAAAAATAAAAAATAAAAATGTATGCTTTTTCTTGATTTGAGAAAAGCAGTAGCAAAAAAAACATGAACATGAATGTGTGCGCAAGAAAAAACTGATATGGTTCTATAGCAGTCAATGGTTATTGCCTATAACAATGTTAGTTATTTATTTTATAGTTTATAAGTTTTTTCCATGAATAAAACTATTGTTCAAAGAAAAAAATGTGAGCAGTCACTCATTATTTCTCTCTTGGATTTTGTATCCTATGCCCCTTAAAATGATTTTAAGGGAAACTGCTCCTTTAATAGTAAGGTCTGTCTGAAATACAAGATAACCAAAAACAATGTTTAAGTCAACAGTTAGGGGCAGATTTACTAAGGTTCGAGTGAATGTTCAAAGTACAAAAAGTTTGAATTTGAAGTAATTTTTTGGATACTTTGACCATCGAATAGGCTACTACGACTTCAAACTTCGATTCGAATGATTACAAGTAAAAATCGTTCGACTATTCGACCATTCGATAATCGAAGTACTGTCTCTTTAAAAAACTTCGACTTCAATACTTCGCCAAATTAGACCTTCTACAAACATTTTCTAAGTCTTTACTTAAAAAGTAAGTAAATCGCACGCTAAAATCGTTCGAATTGTTCGATTCAAACTAGTTAGTAGTTCGGTCAAACGATTTTTATTCGATCGTAGGATTGCAAAATTTGGTGAAATAACTTCGAATTCGATATTCGAATTCAAAGTTTTTCAATTCGATCGTCGAATTTCAAAGTTTTTTGATATATTAGTTTATATAAATAAGCTGCTGACTACCCAGCAGCTTATTTATATAAACTAAAGTATAACATTTACCAGTACAGGAAAACATTACCTTATATTTTAATTACTCTAAAACACTTTAATTGAACTATGTTACTATAAATCAATTAAATAAAAAAAGATCATTATTAGTGATGAGTGGAAATTTTCACCAGGCAATAGTTTGAAGTGAAAAAACTCTGAAAAAATGCCAAGAAAAAAAGACCTATTGACATCAATGCATTTGATTAAAAAAAGCCAAGAAAAAATGCCCTTTGGCTTAGGAAAAAAACAAAAAAACCCAAACCACTTCAAGGCATTTTGCTTAAAGAAAGCCAATAAACAACACCCCTTGACTTTAATGCATTTTGGATAAAAAAAAAAAAAAAGCCGTGAAATAATGATTTTTTTTGCCATTTCGCAAATTTCTCTGAAGCTTTGAAAATTGATTATTGATAAGATTTGCTTATCTTTAATTATTGTTATACAATATATGTATTAGCATGGCATGCTTTGGGAAAAGCATAATATTCATTTGCATGTTTTATTAGTTTAACCTTTTTTAACAAAATTCTTATTACCTCTACAGGGACTGGTTGGAATAAGTAAATAATTTGCTCTTACTCATTCTCCCAGTGCAAGCAATAGCACTAAAGTATTATTCTTTGTCATAGATGTAGCCTCTCAATTATGTCCATTTTTCTGATTGGTTATCTATTTATGTATGTATATTTTTATTTATATAGTGCTCCTTGAGGGCAAAGCACTATACAGCAAAACCATAAATTAGTAGTAACAAACAAGGGTTCACTGCAATAAGTTACAATAAGTACATTATAAGAAACACAATTCACATAAATATAAAGAATTGGAGCAAACTGGAGAGGCTTCAAATGGGGGTTTGCACCTTCTCTGGTTCAACTAGCAGTTACGCAGCTTTTACATTTGCATAAAACGTTGACCTCAATGGGCATGTGTCTTTTTTCAGCCTAACTTGCTATGTAACTATGTAGATGAGAGCTTATGGGAATATGGAAATTGATTACAAGTTTTTGCCTACCAACACCAAATTTACTAGATTTTCTTCTTTACTACCCCATTCATTGTCCTGCCATTGAGCTAAATATGGTATATATCTGTACTTCAAATTCTTTACATGAAAAAGAAATTAAAAATATTATTCATAAAAAAGGAAATGTATCTGTGAAGCTGAAGTCATATTTTGTTTAATAATTGAACAAAGCTGTTTGGAGCAACATTACCTTGATCATATGAACCTGAATCCATAAACATGAAAATGAATAAAATACTCTAAATGCTCACATTGTGCTTAAACTTAAAGGGCATGTAAAGTCTAAAATAGAATAAGGCTAGAAATGCTGTATTTTGTATACTAAATATAAACATGAACTTACTGCACCACAAGCCTAATCAAACAAATAATTTATGCTTTCAAAGTTGGCTACAGGGGGTCACCATCTTGTAACTTTGTTATACATCTTTGCAAGACTAAGACTGTGCACATGCTCAGTGTGGTCTGGGCTGCTTAGGGATCGTCATAAACAAAGCTGCTTGAGTTCTGCATGGCTGGGAAGTAAGGCGGGGGCTCCCCCTGCTGTTCATAAGTATGATTGTTTCCCTGCTCAGCAGTTAGGGACCATCTGACAATTCCTATCCACAGCAGTAAATGAAGGGAGAATTTCACTGCATACAGTCAGGTTTCTTATAAAAACGGTACTCATTTTTTAATTAAAGTATATTGGAGATAGGTTTCTTTTTCATTAAAGAAAGTAAAAACTGGATTTTATTTTTTTGCCTTTACATGCCCTTTAAATAGTGGGGATTTTTCAATTAATAGTGTGCAAGAATGGTAATGATTTTAAAGTTTATAAGGCAGCGTTTCAGGAGAGGGGGTTAAGGCAAACATCTGAGAGGGGTTTTATTTTTAAAGCTTTCCTTCTCCTTTAACACCTGCCACAGACAAGGCTTTGAGAGCAGAATTCTCTTTGTGCATGTCTACTCTCTTTTTGGACCACTAAAAGTGCAAGTTGAAGGGTCGTGTAAGTAACGGTGAGCCTTATGAAAGAGCACAGGGTCATAGAGCATTTGGAAACACACACTTAATTGGAATACAACAGAGCCAGATTAAACCAGTAACTATCATGACCTAATTATCACCCAGCTCTTTTATCTCACTCATTAATATTTTCATTATAAATCTTCATTATATCTTCATCGTATCTTCATTATGTCATAGCTTTTTTCCTGCATGTTCTTTCTCTAGAAGGGCTGTAGAAGTTCTCCTTCAGGGACTTTGGCTGATGGTTTTGCTACACAGAGGATGGACCCATACCTCGTGTAGGAGATTCTGCCCTATATTGGCACCCATAGAGTAGAGGTGAAGCTTAGATGGTTTATCACCTTTCTTCCCAAAATATGTATAGCTTAAACTCAGCTTTTCAGTCATTGGTCCAGTTTCAAAGCAATAAGAACATTTTATTTTATGGTTTATCCCATGAACACGTATGGGCAAGAGTGAGCAGAAAAAACCCCATTTCTCTTAATTGAGTACCATTAGTTTTCCATAGACTAAATTTCATAGGCTGCACTGTGGGACAATATGGAGTTAAATAAGGAGATAAATCTTTCTCATCTAATTAAATCTGATCAAATTGTTTGAGACCTGGAAGCAAGGCTGTCTTCATTATCATCCTTCCCACCTCAAAGGGGCTTATGGAATGCAGGCAACTTTCTGCAGTTCAGGTACATCTATAATGCAATAGTCTCAGCAACCTGGGTGTGGGTCCTGATATGAACATCAAGAAAGATACCAGTGATGAACATCATCACATACAGTATATACCACTGTATTAGATACAATTCTGTAGAAGAACATTTATAGTTACTATTTATTTTAAACAAAGCAAACAAAAGCATTTTTAAAATGAACTAGATATACTGTGAGTGTAAGAGGGTTATTTACTAAACTCCGATTGCAAAAATCACGAAAAATTTGTGATTTATTTATGAAATTGGACTTTTAAAAAATCACAAATTTTTCGGAAATTTATTAAACCCAGAGGATGGAAAATCCGGCATTTCAGACCAGTCGAAGTTGCATACAAGTCAATGGGAGAAGTTACAGTGAGTTTTTGATGTGGGCTGGGTTTCGTGCAATACCCCAAAATTTTTGGAGTCTTCAGGCAAAAATCTATGTTTTCGGGTGGAAATCCAAAAAAATCGTGAAAATTGGATGAAAAATCAGAAAAAAGCTAAATTTCTGAAAAATTTAATGATAAATAAGTGCAAAAAACCAGAGCGGATTTGATCGGAGTTTGTAGCAGAAAATGTTGAGATAAAATCGGACTTTGATGTAGTGACTGGTTTGCCCTCATCATTGGCTAACTTGGCTATTATATATACTATAAATATCCACCTTTACCATAAATATGATTTTTTTTATTAATGTTGCAGAATCCCATATTTTTCTGTGTGATTTTCCTCATTTCACAAAACAGGGGTGTATACTGTATAATGTGAGGAATCACATTAATAGCACAGTCCTAATACTAACCAACTTCTTAAACTATGTTCTACCATACTTCTGTGCAAATTCCCTAACCGGCGAAAATTTGCCAGCGACGGCTTCACAGCCATCGTAACACTTCGCCAGGCGTAAATTCACTAGGACAACACTAATTCACTAAATTGCAAAGTTGCGTCCAGGGCACCGAATGCTGGTGAATTTTCACTAGCGTTACTTCGGCAATCAAATTGAAGATATGCTAGCGTTGCTTAATTTGCATACGGCAGGAATGATAGTTACATGGATATATATGTTGCAGCAAATACATTACATTACACAAGTCCAGGGAACCTTAATAAAGTTGTTATAATGCCCTACACATGAGCCCACTGTATAGTTTATGTTCCATATGTTAGGAAATGGATAGGGGAACCCGGTTACCCAAAAAAAAATTACGGATCTTTGCAGGTTATCACTCAGAAAAAAGGAAAAGACATAAGCGTTTTTTGGCACTACAAATTGAGGAAGTCCTATGCACTCTGTTGCACTTCACCTGGTCTGAGCTGTTGAAGGCAAGTCTGGCGAATGAGGTAACGTTCAGTAAAATCCACATCTTAGTGAATTTGCGGAGTGGCAAGAGTGAAAATTCTTCTGGCGTTAGAGTGCGAACCAACGCTAGGGTCTATCTCCTTCGTTAGCGAAGTGACGCCTGCGCCCGTTAGGAAATCTGCAAAGTTCTGAAATGACGTCACGCTAACACTAACGTTAGTCACCTCACCCTTTAGGGAATCTGCCCCTTTGTCTTTAGAGTACATGTATAAATATGTTCATTAAAAAAAATCAAAAATAATTTGTTGTTATAGGGGCAAATTTACTTAAGGTCAAATATCGAGGGTTAATTAACCCTCGATATTCGACTGGCGAATTGAAATCCTATGACTTTGAATATCGAAGAAAAACGTTCGATTAAATCCTTCGAATCGTTCGATTCGAATGATTGTAATCCATCGATCTAATGATTTTTCTTCGACCCAAAAAAGCTAGCAAAGCCTATGGGGACCTTTTTTTTTTAAAGAGACAGTACTTCGACTATTAAATGGTCGAATAGTCAAACGATTTTTAGTTCGAATCATTCGATTCGAAGTCAAAGTCGTAGTCAAAGGTCGAAGTAGCCCATTCGATGGTCGAACTAGCCAAAATTAGCGAAACTAGCGAAATTCGAAGTTTTTTTTCCTCTATTCCTTCACTCGAGCTAAGTAAATGTGCTCCAAAGGGATACACCAGATCTATTATTTTTGGATTCAAAAATTAGCATGGTAAATTGGCCCCCTAGTGTTTCTTATCAAATTCATTAGTTTGTTTGCTAAATGACTCTATTACAGCTGATGTAGGTCAAGGAACACATTCAAAACATCTACAGTAAGTTCATGTGTGGTGGTGGTAGTTGGATATCTCATTAAAACGCAGACCAGTTTTATACTTTATATTTTAATCTTTCAGAATTCTGACTTTCTCAAGTCAAATTTTTTCTTGGATCAGTAATTGCTCTTTACTTGTATTTTTTTTTTAAATTAATTTATATACTGCTTATATTTAGAAAAAAAAGCCCTTGCATATTTTAGAGTTATTGTTAGCTTCTAAAGCTGTACAAAAATAGCGTGTTTTTCATTTATGCCTCACCTCCTCTAAGAAACTATTGTCTTAGTGGGGAAAATAATCCATCCAGTTATTGTTAAAACGTCACTTTAGTGTTGCTGTCAGCATGTTGGAATCTGGTTCCAATTGGCACCACAAGTGAAATAATAAGGTTCAAACTGAAAACAAATATTGGAAGACTAACTTGTACAGATGTCTGCTCTACTTAGCTCAAAGTGTACTTTTTCTTGCGAGCCTGTCATGTGGCTCAATAGTATTTTTTTATATTTTAACTTAAATTGTTTATTCAGGGCAATTTAAAGGAACATCAGTTTTTTGCATACTATGCAGGTTGGATTTCTATACAAAAAAATCATGTGGTTATAGTCACAAGAATTGCTGTTACCTTTTCTGTTCCAATGGCGCCTAAATGGATACTGTCATCACATGTCTTTTCTACAAGCTTTAGAATCTCTGCATAAACTCCTGTCACATAAAATCCGAAAAATCATAGCTAGCTCTATGTACACCTTAAAATATTGCTACCAGCTTGCCCAGTGCCAAAGCCTCCTTAAAGTCCAGCCACTTCTGTGTTTGGTGGCCATTTCTGTTCATTCAGCCTTTGCTTGGAAACTGGCTAAATCAACTTGTTTTAACAGGCTGCCATAGGAGTGGATATTTGCCAGATTAGCCACTCAAGGAACGAGAATTAGGGTAATTAAAAATGTGGGCCCTTAAGCCAACATTGAATCACAATGAGCACCATATGACATGCAAATGTAATTTTTTTTATGCAGTTAGGCTGTTATGTAAAGAGTAAATACAGTAACATGATATATTTTCTACTATGCAATAAGGAAAAAGTGGTGATGGTTTAAAAAGGGGGTTATTAGTTTCCCTTTTTTGAGACACTCTAAAGGGCAGTTTTATCAATAAATTTGCAAATTGGTGTTCCCAAAGCTTGAAATGTTAAGTTTTACTAAAGGGATACTGTCATGGGAAAAAAAAAATCAGTTAATAGTGCAGAATTCTGCGCTGAAATCCATTTCTCAAAAGAGCAAACAGATTTTTTTATATTCAATTTTGAAATCTGACATGGGGCTAGACATATTGTCAATTTCCCAGCTGCCCCATGTCATGTGACTTGTGCTCTGATAAACTTCAATCACTCTTTACAGCTGTACTGCAAGTTGGAGTGATATCACCCCCCTCCCTTTCTCCCCCCAGCAGCCAAACAAAAGAACAATGGGAAGGTAACCAAATCTCTTTTCTACTGTATATCCTGTGCTTGAATGGCTGCCCTCATGGTTATACAGCAGCTTGTTTATAGAAGCTATAGTTGTTTTTCTGAAGCAAACAATCCAATCCCTTTTATTTTTATGTGCCCTTTCCCTTGTGATACAGTTCTAGCTATAAACTGAACTCAATTCTCATCTACCTGACATAGACAATGGCTGAAAGCTGTAGCTTAGTGCGACTTTATTGTGCGTAAACTTTAAAAACAATAAAAAGCCTTATATACTTTAGCAATTACTAATTACCATTTGGAAAAACCTGTATTACTTTGGTACACTTTGAAACTATTAAAAAAAATGACAATAATTAAAGGGCATGTAAAGTCTAAAATAGAATAAGGCTAGAAATGATGTATTTTGTATACTAAATATAAATCTGAACCTACTGCACCACAAGCCTAATCAAACAAATAATATATGCTTTCAAAGTTGGCTACAGGGGGTCACCATCTTGTAACTTTGTTATACATCTTTGCAAGACTAAGACTGTGCACATGCTCAGTGTGGTCCGGGCTGCTTAGGGATCATCATAAACAAAGCTGCTTGAGTTCTGCATGGCTGGGAAGTAAGACGGGGGCTCCCCCTGCTGTTCATAAGTATGATTGTTTCCCTGCTCAGCAGTTAGGGACCATCTGACAATTCCTATCCACAGCAGTAAATGAAGGGAGAATTTCACTGCATACAGTCAGGTTTCTTATAAAAATGGTACACATTTTTTAATTAAAGTATATTGGAGATAGGTTTCTTTTTCATTAAAGAAAGTAAAAATGGGATTTTTTTTGCTTTTACATGCCCTTTAAATAGAATATTTTACTGAGTTAAGTTTTTACTTAAGAGAGAATTAAAAATATCAATTACATAGATGGGGTCATTTAACAAAAAATATTGTTGTATCACCAGAAGCTCTGCAGAAGATTTTCATAAACTCAAGTATTGTTTGCATTGGCAGCATCGTTAGCTGTGGGAGCAACAGCGTGTCTACAATTTCTGGAAGTACTGTTATGTGCTCATATTGGGTTTTTTTCCTTTCATTGACTTGTGTTTTGTACAGTATGTCCCTTACAGAGCCCATTCTCCCTAAATATAAAAGGATGGAAAACACATAAAGCTATATAGTTGGAAGAAAATGTAAGTTATCATTCTCCAGGCAGGGTTCCAACAGCTTTAATGCAGAATAAAACAAACCCTGCATAAATTATCTCTGCAATTTCTTTAATTTATTGCATGCAATTTGTTATATACTGTAGTCTGAGACAATTATTTTTTTTTATAATCCCAGGAAATGACCAAGTTTCCTTTAAATGGAATAGATGTAGATGTGGCTATTAGAGGGAAAACATGGATGTTAATAACCTGCTTAAATTACAAAAGCTTAGAAAACAAGTCATTCTTTTACAAGGAAATGGCTGCACTTTACTTTCTATTTTTCACTGTGATAGTTTGTGCCAGGAGCAGCCATTTTGTCACTGAGTTATTTACAAGGGTTCCTGCAAGTGTAAGCCTACTGTGTTGTATTTATTCTGTTTCAGAAATAACAAGGATCGGTACTACATACAACATAGACTGCAGCTGTCCTTTCTGAAGTAAATAATTCAAATCACCACAGCTTTATAATGCAAATGATTAGGTAAAGAGACTTCTCTTTACAAACATGAGTCAGTTGACCTTTCTCTTAGAACACACAATTTAATTCAAAACATTTTCGAAGGCCATATATTTGTAATGTTGATTCAACATTATTCATTACTTGGAAAAATCTTTTTAATCTATTTTAAAATTAAAGGAACAGTAACACCAAAAAATCTAATGTTTTCAATGAACAATGATACAATGCACTTTTGCCCTGCACTGGTAGAACTAGTTTTTTTGCTTTAGTAAAAAATAAGCTGCTGTGTAGCCATGGGGGCAGCCATTCAAGCACAGGATACACAGTCGATAACAGATAAGTACTACTATAGTTTATATAAACAAGCTGCTGTGTAGTCATGGGGGCAGCCATTCAAGCACAGGATACACAGTAGATAACAGATAAGTACTATTATAGTTTATATAAAAAAGCTTCTGTGTAGCCATGGGGCAGCCATTCAAGCACAGGACATGCAGTAGATAACAGATAAGTACTATTATAGTTTATATAAACAAGCTGCTGTGTAGCCATGGGGGCAGCCATTCAAGCACAGGATACACAGTAGATAACAGATAAGTACTACTATAGTTTATATAAACAAGTTGCTGTGTAGCCATGGGGGCAGCCATTCAAGCACAGGATACACAGTAGATAACAGATAAGTACTACTATAGTTTATATAAACAAGCTGCTGTGTAGCCATGGGGGCAGGCATTCAAGCACAGGATACACAGTAGATAACAGTTAAGTACTACTATAGTTTATATTATAAACTATAGTAGTACTTATCTGTTATCTTTACTGTTCTTTTATTAAGCAAATTTTTATTTTGTGGTTGACTTGCCCTTTAATGTCAGACTAACAGGGCAATAGTAGCCAGAGTTTTGCCTAATTTATTATGTTTTTTCTTTGTTATGTTTCCAGTCTAACTAAACATCATTATTTTTCAAATTTCAGTAACTCCGGACCTTCAGAATGATCTTTTCAGCAATTCTATTATTTTTTCACATGCACACATAAAATTAATTTATTTGATTAATTTTGTCCGAGTTTATGAAATGATGTGGGTTTTACTGAATACGTCGTTTTTTTCTACATTTGTGCCTAACCGTACTTTGTACAGATGGTGCACATTATTGAAACATAATTCAAACCAACACTGTTTTTGTCTCCATTACTGTCAAACAAATGTAATTATATTGTCTTGTGATGAGAAACCATGTTCTCTGTCTGTATAGCTGCAGTTTTATTAGTGGTGGTTGTATAGGTTATCTTAATATTCTACAAGAATATTCTGAGAATGATTCGGGGGGATCAATGTCCATTCAGGCATAGATGAGACAATGTACAAATTTTGCAGCAAGCCAAACATGGCGACGAGGATGGAAAAAGTGATCCTCTGTCTTCACACATAAATATATTTAAAAAAAAAAGACATTTTGTGAAAAACTTGAAAATGCTCTTCCCTTTAACAAGGCTGTTTCTTCACACCTTACAATGTATTTAAGGCAGGTTTGTCCATCCCCTTATTTGATTCATTTAGAATTCTAATGTAGGGATGTGTAAAATAGCCACCCCTAGTATTATGTGCAGGCAGTCCCTCAATGTTATGGACACCTAACTGGGTCCTAAAATACAGTTGGGAGGGGTACTGTTTGCTCTTCCTGCTCTAAGCTATGCCCCCTGCTACTTCTCACAGTGACCAGCAGATGGCACTGTGCTAGAATATAAAAGGCTCTGAAACCATGCTTTCAGTGTCCATTTTGTGCTGGCTCTAGCCTGAGCTAACAGGCTGAGTCTGTGTGGAACCTGATTATTTTAGGATTATTAAGAATAGGCTACTCACCATTTCAGGTGACTCTAGGAGTGACAGATAGACAGGTTATTTAGCTGAGCAGCTCCAGGCTCTGACGAGGAGAGTCAGAGGGATTAAGATCCCGGGTACTAATAGCCCAGAAGTAGGGACTAAGTGTATAGGAACAGGGTAGATAGATTCCCCTCAGGTTCCACTTAGGGAAAAGGCTGAAAGCTGGGTGTACCTTTATTGCTGCTGAGCTTGTCCTCTTGCCTGTGGGGACTAATACTGACCATATGGTGCTGTGAGTATTGCCTATTCAATGTGATACCAAATCCTGTCATGCTCTATTGTATACTCCACTGAGGATTGTGTATGTTCAATAAATCAGTTCATGTTTAAGTTATAAGAACCACTGGCGCCCAATTATTAAACCCTGAATCCAGTTACAGTTGCACTACACCCTGCCTCCACACCGCTGCGAGGGCTCACTCCCTAAGATTACAGGTCTCATCCGGAGCATATTTATTGGGAGTGGAGCTCAAAAGTGGTGTAAATAACACACAATTTACTATAGCGCTACACTAACATTTCAATTTGTATTTTTTTTTAACAAGGTGAAAAACTCCCAAATGGTTTTGATAATTACATCTTCAAGGTTAGAGGTCATTTTGCATTTAACATGACACTTCTGTATAAAGGTCCCTTGTCCCGGTGCCCGATCAGCATAGTTACAAAAGGTAATTGCAATGTCAGATCCAGTCGCCTGCATCTTGTTGTATGAGACACCACAATTATGGTCATGTTTTAGAAATGCTTGCTATAATGTGGCTCTTTATGTTTAACTTCTTCTCATGATCTTTACAAAGTCGTCCTGTGTGATCTCTTCCACGGGACTTTGTTCCCATTGCTAATCAATAACATCTGACTTGATAATTGTAAACTGCTAGATCATTTATTGGGACATAAAGATATACAGACTTATACTAATGCTTTGAATGCAGGAAGAAGATTGATTCACATAGAAATCTAACATTTTGAGGTCAGAACAGTTTTCATTGACCTTCAAGGGGAAAGTGCGTCTTGTTGTTTCTCTGCAGTGCTTTGTGAGCCTTCTACCCGGCTACATTATTTTTCAAAGCACTTCTTGCATTCAACAAAACGGACTGTTTGAACATATGTTTTTTATTTTTTGATAAAATGTTTTCGGTAAACCAAATTTCAAGAAAATAAGTGCAGCTGCACGATAAACATTCCCAAATTGTTCCCAGGTGGGTTCTGCAATTATTGATAAGTTCAACATGAGATAAATAAAGGTAGTATTGTTAATGAGCATTAGCTGATTTGGGAGTGTAGACAGAGGGATACAGTCAAAGAATTGTATTAAATACACAGTCTTTGCTTGTTCTTATTGGCTCTTGTGCATACAATATTTATAACAAACATATCACATTCTTGCTTTGTAATAATCCTCACTATTTCTGCTTAATATTACTGGCATCCTCTACCCCAGGGATACCCAACCTTTTTTTTTTATCCGTGAGCTGCATTCAGATCTAAAAAATGTTTGGAAAGCAACACGAAAATGCAAAAATAGACCCTATGTAAATGGACTCTGTTTGGCAGTACACCTGGTTTCTATGCAACCAAAACTTGCCTCCAAACCAGGACTTCAAAAATAAGCCTCTGCTGTAAGGCCACTGGGAAAAACACCCAAGGGGTTGGTGAGCACTATGTTGCCCTGCGAACCTCTATTTGGGGACCACTGCTCTACCCTATCAGATGGTATGCCAACAACCCTAAATGTTGAAAAAATACCATTGTTCTCTAGTGCATGAGCTTCCTAAGAGAAAGATTATAGTAGACGCCCACTTCCACCCTCACCTGCCTTACCATCGGAGGGGCTGTTTCTGTGGCAGCGGATTGCTCCGCCGACAGTTCTGTGCTGCAACGAACCTCCCAGGGCCGCCAGCAGCTGAGATCGTGGTGCGGCCTAGTCGCGCGGGGGAAGCCGCGGCCTCGAGTAGCTGCTCTCCCCCAGGCGCGGCCGACCGGAAGCGCGGTACCCGCCGTAGCCCACCCCAGAGCCCAGTGAGAGGTGGGTTTGACGGAGCTACTGCTGGTAAGAGACCCTGGAGCCCAGGGGGCCCTTACAGTGCAGTTACAGGCTCTGAATAAGGGGTTTAGCCAGCTATACTCAGCCCCAATGAACCAGGCCCATGCTCCATGTTGCAGTGCCTCCAAGCACCAGTACTGCTACACTGCTTATAAGCACTATCAAGACAAGGCATTACATGCTGGCCTTCTGCTGGGTGCGATATCTGTACTAAAACGGAGCCTGTTACAATCTTCCATTTGCAATATGTCAATGCTAACTAGCGCCATGCAGTAAGACATCAAGTAAGGCTCTGCTGTACATGTGACCTCTATCCTCAGTGTTCATGGTAGTCCGGCCACGTTAATTACTGGATACAGGAGTGTTGTTACGAGGTGATTATATTGCTCACCATTCCTATCCCTCCTACCCACTATGGGAAAACTTCCACAAAGAACCAAATCGGATGCGGCCACCCGATTGGAGCAGTATGCCCGTAAGAACGCTCCTGAGACTGCAAGCTCTGTACCCCCCACCTCGCGGCCGTCTCCCCCGAGAGCGTCTCCCCCTCGAGGGTCTCCCCCACTCTCGGACATGGCTGAGAAAGAATTGGCGCCAGATGCACCTGCTGACCCCACCCCAGCTGATCTGATGTCTGCCATCTTGCAGTGTCAAACTACTTTAACCGCAATGTTCACCTCTAAGATTGAGGAACTCAAGGTTGATTTTTCACTGGTTAAGCAAGACATTCAGAACATTAGGGAGAGAACAGGTGAGCTGGAGGAAAGAGTGGGTGGAGTGGAAGACCGCACTGCTCCTCTGCCTCAGGAAGTGGGACACATCAAACAGCAACTTCTGGATATGGCAGACCGCATAGATGATATGGAAAATCGCAATCGCCGCTCCAATGTCCGGATTCTGGGTCTCCCTGAGAGGAGCGAAGGCTCTAACCCTGAGTGTTTTGCTGAGAACTGGCTGAAAGAGATTCTGGGCCAGGACATCTTTTCACCACAATTTGTGGTAGAGCGTGCACATCGGGTTCCATTAAGACCCCTTCCTCCAGGCGCTCCACCTCGAGCATTCCTGATTAAATTGCTCAATTACAGAGACAGAGATATTGCACTCAGGGAGGCCAGGAAGAAAGGTAATATCCAATATGCTGGAGCTCGGATCTCTCTGTACCCGGATTACTCATCTGTTGTGCAAAAGAAACGCAGCTCTTATGTTGGAGTCAAGCGTAAACTCCGGGACCTAGGCTTGGAGTACGCAATGTTATACCCAGCAAAATTGAAAGTAATGGATGGAGGGAAAGCACATTTTTTTGAGCGTCCAGAATTGGCACTCGACTGGCTGGAGCGTCGACCTGCCACTGCCATGGGCCCTGCAAGGGAACAACGTTAAAGTATTGGATCTGGTTTGCCACTGATGAGTCTTGTGACTGTACACTTGGTGGGATTCCCATTATGCTTTTTTGTTTGAGGATTTTTCGGTGAGTTCTTCTTCAGAGACGCACATCTACTCCTGATAAGTCCTAGCACGAGTTCTGGATTGACTCGGTGAAGGCTTGTTGCTGTACTAAGTGTAGGACTTCCCAGAGACGCACTCCTACTCCTGTTACGTTTCAGCGCTCTGGATTGACACTGTTGAATCCGGTGGATGTACAAATTGTTTAGACCTCCAAGGGATACGTATCTACTTCTGTAGGCTGACTTTTCTGCTTCAATGTGGGGGATCCCATTCATTTGACACCTGGAGTGGCCGGTCTACCATTCCCTTTACAATGAGTCCAGTTTTGTTTCTCAGACGTTTCAGTGCAGCTAGAACTGATATGTTGCGAATAGTACAGCACCCTTATGTGATGATCACTCTTTTTGGCTAGTTAGCCCTTTTTTTCTATTTTTTTGCCACACCCCTGTTCGGGGATATTCTGTTTGGGGGAAAATGTATCTCCTGGTTGGGGGGAGGATACCGGGTGGGGGGTATACTGCTGGGGTCTATCTGTTGTGTTATGCTCTTTTTTTTCTTACTCTCTCTTATCTCTCTCTTTTCTATCCTACTCTCAAGATGAGCTCCCTAAAATGTGTGCATATCGGTGGGTTGTCAGCCTGTGTACTGTTCCATGGGAGTCTAACCATACATTATGGCAGGAATCAGTCTTAAGATTATCTCCTGGAATGTCAGGGGTATGAACGACAAAGTGAAGCGGTCTCTAGTGTTAGATTTTCTTAGGAAACGGGGGGCAGATATTCTTCTACTCCAGGAGACGCACTTGATAGGCCAAAGGGTCCAGGCGTTGAGAAGAAGGTGGTTAAGTCATGCTCTTCATGCAGAATATTCTCCATACTCCCGGGGGTGGCTATCCTTATCAGGAAAACAGCCAGGGTTCACATTGAAACTGTGGTGTCTGATAGGAATGGGAGGTTCATTATTCTCAAATTAACTACTGCACAGCAGACCCTGATACTGATTAATATGTACTCCCCCCCACCCGGTGAGATATCGCTTTTGCAGGACATTCTTCTAAAGGTAGCTGACTTAGGGGACCATCCCACCCTTTGGATGGGGGACTTTAATGCGGTTCCGGACCCAGTTATGGATAGGCTCAGGCCACTTAGGGGGGAGTCTGGGGCGCTGGGGGACTGGCTTAATGCCACCAACTTTACGGATGTGTGGAGGTGGGCTTATCCAACGGAGAGGCAATACTCATGTTATACCACGTCCACCTCAGCGCTGTCCAGAATAGATTTGGCTGTAGCATCTCCTCAAGCCCTTTCTAAAATACATTCCATTTCCTTCATTCCAAGAATTTGCTCTGACCATGCTCCCCTTCAGGTAGAATTGCAGCTGGGAGGGATGGGCAGGCCGAAGCAATGGAGACTGCCCCCGAAGTGGATTAATCACGAGCAGGTTAAGGGCGCCTTTGAAATACAGTTTAAAGAGTATTGGACACTTAATCAGGGTTCCACCCATGAACGAGTAGTATGGGACGCAGGCAAGGCATTTGCGCGAGGGGCGTATGTCTCGCTAATTAAGGCAGCTAGAGTTCGGCAGGATGCTGCTCTAGAGTCTCTTCGGGAGAAGCTGGGAGCGGCAGAAGCCGAATTTATAAAAGATCCAAATGATTCACTGGGAGAAGCCCTGGCGGCTGCGCAGAGGGAGGTTAATTTAGCGTATGTCAATAAATATTCGCAGGGGGAAGTTCAGAGAGCCGCTTTCTGGTATGATAAAGGGGATAAAAGTGGGAAACTTCTCGCCATCCTTTCCAAGGATCCCAGGCAACTAACCTCAATCCCTAGGTTGACAGCTGACGGGGGCCATGAAATTCGAGGGCAGGATCAGATCTTAGGGGAATTTGTTGATTTCTACACTAAGCTATATAGTTCTAGGAGTGGGTGTATGCCTGATACTATGGATCATTTCCTATCCAGTACCCCTATTCCTAGACTTTCTCTTGAGGAGGCAGAGGGTCTTGACAAACAGATAACTGCGGAGGAGGTGGTTGAGGCGATAGGGATGTTTCCCAATGGTAAGACCCAGGTCCGGACGGGCTCCCCATGGAATGGTACAAGGCTAATAAAGAACTATTGGGACCCAAGCTCAGTTCGATATTTAATGCAGTCACACGGGGGGCTCAGTTGCCGGATAGCTCCAAACTGGCTACAATTACCCTTATTCTAAAAGACGGGAAGCCGGCTGATAAGTGTGCATCATATCGCCCTATTTCCCTGTTAAATTCGGATGTTAAAATATTGGCCAAAATACTTGCGAATAGACTAAAGGGGGTGATTGAAAGTCTGATCCACCCAGATCAAACAGGGTTTATGCCGAATAGGGCCACCGATGTCAACATAAGGCGCTTATACACTAATTTGTGGGCTGCGCATGATGTTATGGGTGAACGAGTTGTTGTGTCACTGGACACTGAAAAAGCCTTTGACACTGTGGAGTGGCCCTATCTGTGGCCGCTTTTGCGTAGATATGGGTTGGGAGATGTATTTGTTACTTGGGTTAAAGCACTGTATGCCTCGCCCAGAGCCAGAATATTAGTGAATGCGGAACTGTCACAGGAGTTTGTGTTGGCGAGGGGCACGAGACAGGGGTGTCCGCTCTCGCCTCTGCTCTTTGCGTTGGCCATAGAGCCAATAGCCATTAGAATTCGGAATAACCCTGATATTGTGGGACTTAAACTACAGAGGCTTGAAGAGAAAATCTCCCTTTATGCGGATGACATGCTGGTGTACCTGGCCGACGCAAAAAATTCCCTCTCAGTATTGTTGCAAGAAATTACTGCGTTCGGACAGTTTTCGGGTCTTAGGGTAAATTGGGGGAAGTCAATTATATTCCCGATAGATTCGAGTGTCCAAAGAGACCAAGACACGCCACTTCAATGGGTATCCTCATTCACTTACCTGGGGATCAGAATCCACCAAGACCCTAAGAAATATGTAGAACTGAACTTGGCCCCGATTATTGGTTCCCTGAAAATTAAATTACAGCATTGGGCTAATTTACCCTTATCCCTTCCAGGTCGGGTCAATATCCTTAAAATGATATTCCTCCCCAAGTTCATTTATGCGTTCCACAATGCACCACTTACGCTCCCGAAAGCCTGGTTCAAGCAACCTGAGGCAAGTATCAGGGACTTTATTTGGGCAGGGGAGAGGCCTAGGGTCAGCATGCAAATGTTGCAGGCTCCGGTTAGGAAAGGGGGACTAGCGCTTCCTGACCTCCAACATTATTTCTATGCTAGCCAGTTGGTTTATGCATGGTGGTGGCTCCATCCGGACCCCAGTAACCAAGCTACAGTAGTAGAGGCGGCTGTAATCTCTTCCTTCGAAGCTCTAGCCAACCAGCTCTATAGAGGTCTACCCGCTTTGTATCCACTGACCCCCCCCCATGAAAACAGTAATCCAGGTGTTTCAGAAGATTGTAGTGTCAGGGCATAGAAAATCTCATGCCTGGTCCAGGTGGACCCCCCTCTGGGGTAACAGTACACTAGGAGAATTCAGAACCTTGCCTGAAGTTAGTTTCTGGGCTAATGCTAAGGTGAAATACTTAGGGGATATAATTGGTGCTGGTGGGCTGAAACAGTTTGCTCAGCTCAAGGAGGAATATGGCATCCATAACCAGATGTTTTTTAGATTCTTACAGTTAAGACACGCTTTTCGGGCCCAATTTCCAGAGGGGTCCCCACAGGTTACTGAGTCTACCCTTGAACGCTACCTCCGTAAACCCGACTTAACAAAGCCCCTTAGCTGGTTCTATGCAATTGTGCTCCAAGAGAACTTTAATCCCATACGTCAGGTGTGTAGGAAATGGGCCTCTGATTTCCCATCACTAGACGAAGAAACTTGGGCAGATATACTTGAACAGATTCCAGAAACGAATATATGTATCAGAGATCGCTTTATTCACATCAAATTCTTAAATAGGGTGTATTTAACCCCACACCGGCTGGCACGTATGTATCAGGGGCATCCGGATGTATGTCTTAAGTGCAATGCCGAAGCTGGCACCTACTTACATGTTTTCTGGGGCTGTCCTAAGATTCAGGATTACTGGGCCGCAATACTTAGATTTATATCTACATTTTTGGGACTCCCTAACATTAGGTCTCCGGAATTTTGCCTCCTTGGACTATTTGAAGGTCTGCCTCTACCCTCTAGTGATAGACTATGCCTGCAGCAGTTGCTCCACTATGCCAGGAAAGCCCTTCTCTTGACTTGGAAAGCTCCTGAACCTCCTACTCTTGGCTTCTGGAAAAGATTGGTTGATGATACCCTCCCTAGGCAAAAACTGACGTATGCTGCCAGAGGTTGCCCTGAGAAATTTGGGAAACTCTGGGACAAATGGCTGGCTATCCCTTAAATGGTTACGGTAGCTAGTCGGTGGTTGAGCACATGTAAGTTTTTGGGTGGCTTGACAGGGATGTAACTATGTAAATGGAGAAGCTCATCTTGCTTGCCTTTCTTCCTTTTCTTTTCTTCTATCTTATGTTAATTGAAAATCAATAAAGAAAATCTTTTAAAAAAGATTATAGTAGACCTTTGCTCAGATGGGTCATCATGATCTACTCTCCATTCACTGTGCCATGGCACAGCATATGGCTCACTGTATGGCTAAATTAATAACCCAAACGCAAGTTTTGTGAATTTAAACATTATTTACAAGGCTACTTGTATCTATACATGATCTTTGTAAATTGTAACAAATGAGCCCTTGTGTGTAACATGTCATGTTAGCACAAAGAGTTTTGCAAAACATGTACCTTCTTCACGTTTCTTGATTTAAACCACTATTTCCACAGACTTGGGCAATCAGTGTCGGACTGGCCCACTGGGATACCAGGAAAACTCCCGGTGGGCCCAGATGTCAGTGGGCCCTCCTGCTTCTAAACATTTGGCCTATTTCATGGTCATTTCTGTATTTCTTTAAGTGGCATAATAATGGAAAAAGAGTATAGTATCTAGAGATAAAAGACTAGGAGAATAAAGAGGTTGAGTGAGGAGAGGAGGAATAATAGTTTGGAAAGTTGGCCCAAGGCCTAAGGTTTTCTGGTGGGCCCCTGGCATCCCAGTCCGACACTGTGGGCAATATTCTTAGCAAAAACTATAATGTAGATGGGATATCTGACAATACAAAGAACATAGGAAATATAAATTGTTCTGAATCAACATGAATTCAAGAAACCCGGTCCATGGTTACTATACATCAATATCAATAAAAAAACAGCTTTGCTATTCTCATTATTGTCTACAGTGCTGTTCATTCACCGATGTTCTCATTTAAACAAAAAAGTAAAGCTTTAGGTCTCTACAAATTGTATTCTTTCATGTGCCACTTGTGTACAAAGAATTTTGGGTGGAAATCAACCCACTCAGATAGCTGCTTATTGAGTGAGCTGATGCCTGATATAACAAGGGTTACCATCCTTATGTGCATTGGTTCATTTAGTGCTGATAAAAAAACTGTTGGGGACAAAACAAATATGACCAGCCATGTTGTTGACATTTATTACTGTAACATATTTTTTCATTCAAGAATGTTGGCTTTCTACCATTTTCCCTAGTGTAAATACCTGATGGATTATGCATTACATACTGTAGGTAGTAATTGCATATGACACACTTATTTGATATTCCTTATGCTGTGGGAGATGAGCTTGGTTGAGCCTTTGAAACAACACTTGGCACACAGTACCTAAGAAAGAGACACAGCTTTCTAAGTCCAAAACAGCAGTTTCTTTTCAAGTTCAGTTACCCACAGTGACCTTAACAGATGCTCTTTCATTAAAATAGCAGTCTCAGCAGAATATAAATCTTTCTGCTTGGGTTGACACCACACTGACACCAGATGTCATTACCAGTACATGAGAACCCCCTAGGTACTTCTGAGACACACTCTCGACACACTCACCAGCAGTGGCAAACTTCAAGTGGATCTTCCAGCACCCATGGGAATTTTTATTCTTTCCATTTCTCAAACTTTGTCTACAACAGATTCTTCTTCATAATCAATAAGCACTAAGGTATGTACCAACACCCTTTAAAAGTGCAGAACCACTGAACTGCAATCTAAACTACCCCAAGAGTTTTCTAAAAATTTTACAGGAATTGCTTGACAGATCGCCCTTTTACTCTGCATGTTATATGTTCAAATATTATTGTTTTCATATATTGTGATTCGTTGCATCTATGCCTTTGTCAAGCAAAGCCTGTTGAGTGACTTCAAAAGTATCAATTAAAACAAATTTAGATTTAACTTTTTCTCCTCTATATTATGACTAGGACATAATGTTTGAGTTTTGTCAGCCATTGTGATCCTTTCTGTTACAGTAACAAGTGATTAGGCTGGCCAAAGACTGACTGGCCAATAAGAGTTTTCTGAGTATCTCATGGAATTAGCCATCTTTTTGTGCTTCTCTAGTTCAACTGTCAGTAACCTGTGAAACCTGACGTGTTCAGAACAACCTGATGGATACAGGTCTGAGGTTCAGTAATTTTCATTTTAAAAAGGGTTACAAGGGTATAACTGGGTGTTTTGATTGTTCCCACCATGAGCTTTCTCCTTATTTGCTTCAACCATCCTTGTTTGCTTTCAGCAAAGAATTACTTGTGTTAACAAACATGTGGTATGTAAGGAGGATGTTATGTAGGGGCAGATTAATGAAATTCAATTCCTTCCAATCGATCTTATGGTTGAGTATCACTGAACTCTACTACCCAATGGTAGAAAGAATTAAAACGACATTAACTTTAGTGTTAGCATTTGTCAAGCTTGTCAAAAATTGTCATCCAGAATTTTTTTTTGACACGCATTGACTTTGATGCGTTTCGTGAATATTTTGCGTTTTGCTAATTTTTCAGCAAAGCTAAACGGGAAAATTTCGTTCATCACTACACATACTCCAAGACTTAAACATAATCACACACAAAAAAGAGACATAGAAGTACATCCTAAGAGGCCTATTTTTCAAAATTCTAATTTATATTTGAATAAACTCAATTTCAAAATACTTGAATGTTTGCTTTTTTATTAGAATTTGAATAAAAATTCAATTGAATAAAATTATGGAACAAAATGTCATATTCAGTATCCTAAAACCCAGAAAAAATGCCAATGTTCTGGCTCATGCTTCTGCCTATAAGAGCAGTCTTCAGGAGGAGCCCTTTGCTACTCGGATGGCGCCAGGTCTTAATGTGAGAAAACCAAGGCAATTGTTCTGGACAGGCAAAGGGAACTGGAACGTATAACAGGAATAACAGGGAATGAGCAGATCATAGTCGGGGAACAGGCTGGGGCCAAACAGTCAACGTGGTACATAATCAGTATCCAGAAGCACTGTCAGAAACAGGCAATGGTTGGTTCAGGCAGCAAACATGAATGGTCAAGGATAGGTAAGGGTTAAGATAACAATAAATCAGAAACGACACACACCCAGGAACTATCTAGAATAGATCTACTGTTCTTTGGCAATGCAAAAAGGAACTGTGCACCATCAAATATTGCAGATGACTCGCATCAGAATCAGCTGACCCGAGAGGGGAGGTGGGCTGCCGCCCCCCCAGGTATTATTACACAAAACTCTCAACTACTTACAAATTCAAAAATACCTGAAAAACTTAAATTGAAAAAAAGCTTAAATTCTACCAAGAAAAACTCGAATTGAACTTGACATGAATTCAGTGGCTTTTAAATGCTGAGTTTTTCAATTCAAGTTTTTAAAGGTTTGTGTGCTTAATAAATCTGTAAATTTGAGTTTTTTAAAGCTCAGATTTGAATCTGTGGGTCAGCTACAAAAAACAAACATATACGAGAAAACCATATACAGTAACCATATAAGAGAAAATTGTTTGAAAATGGATGTTCTATATAAAAACAGAATAACTTGGGTATATTTTGACATTGTAACAGTAGTTAAAGTTCTATGCTGGAAAAATATTTATCTCTAATGATGGGTAAAAAGCTTTATTGTCACTTGCTAGTTATGTTAAAAATGATGGATCCTAAACATTTTGCAAAACTACCAAAGCATGCTGTTTTACCTTGGGAAAGATCTGTTGTAATGGTCTAAAAAGACATAGTTCCGGTAATCAGATCAAGAGGTAAACATCCTAATAGACTTGTTCAAAATCTTACACATCGCAAATGGCTTTCCAGATATTAGTACAGCGGCAGAAACCTTCTTGTTTAATGTAACAAGTCCATCCCTGCTTGAGCATTGCATATTTAATAATAAATAACCCAATTCAGCTGTAATGTTCTGACTACAGATGGTACATGCTCATAACTTGAAAGACTGTCCCTGAACCTAGATTATACAATACTTCTGGGTCTGGCATTTGCAATTCTTCTTGGCCACTGGGGCCTTGATCAGTCTACTTGCCTCACGTTGTTGGCAGCAGCAGTTAAAACAAAATGTTGGTTTAGGTCAAAAAGAGTCTATTGAAAGTAATTTGGTAATGTGCCAAAAGATCAATTTTGCAGCTAAAAGGTACTTATTGTTAACTGCAGACATAGCTGATTAAGTAAAACTTTAAAGGGCACGTAAAGGCAAAAAAATAAAATCCCATTTTTACTTTCTTTAATGAAAAAGAAACCTATCTCCAATATACTTTAATTAAAAAATGTGTACAGTTTTTATAAGAAACCTGACTGTATACAGTGAAATTCTCCCTTCATTTACTGCTGTGGATAGGAATTGTCAGACGGTCCCTAACTGCTGAGCAGGGAAACAATCATACTTATGAACAGCAGGGGGAGCCCCCACCTTACTTCCCAGCCATGCAGAACTCAAGCAGCTTTGTTTATGACGATCCCTAAGCAGCCCAAACCACACTGAGCATGTGCACAGTCTTAATTTACAAGATGGTGACCCCCTGTAGCCAACTTTGAAAGCATAAATCATTTGTTTGATTAGACTTGTGGTGCAGTTAGTTCATGTTTATATTTAGTATACAAAATACAGCATTTCTAGCCTTATTCTATTTTAGACTTTACATGCCCTTTAAGTTAGTAAGTTCTGGAAATGCAGCATTCAGGTACAGTACTTAGAAAATACAAAAGGGTAGTTAACGTAAGTCCTCTCTATTCAATGTGTTAACTGTACTGTATCATGAACCGAATGTATATTTCCTAAGCAACCATTTTAAAACAGAGCCCTGTGCAGGCAATATCATCAAATCGATTTCTATGTGCAATATAATCACAATGAAATTAAAAAACATAAAAGGGCCACATTTACTAATGGTTGAATATCGAATGTTAATTAACCCTCGATATTCGACTATCGAAATTAAATCCTTCACATCGAATATCGAAGTCGAAGGATTTACGGCTATTCATTCGATCAAACGATTGAAGGAATAATAATTCGATCAAACAATTAAATCCTTCGAAGGATTTTAATCCATCGATCGAACGAAATTCCTTCGATCAGAAAATTGCTAGAAAGCCTATGGGGACCTTTCCCATAGGCTAACATTGATGTTCGGTAGGTTTTAGTTGGCGAAGTAGGGGGGTCGAAGTTTTTTTTAAAGAGACAGTACTTCGACTATCGAATGGTCGAATAGTAGAACGATTTTTACTTCGAATCGTTTGATTCGAAGTCGAAGGTCAAAGTAGCCAATTCGATGGTCGAAGTAGCCAAAAAAAACGTTCGAAATTCAAAGTATTTTTTCCTCTATTCATTCACTCGAGCTAAGTAAATGTGCCCCAAAGGCACCAGATATATTATTTTTGGACACAAAAATTAGCATGGTAAAATTGCATAAAGCTATAAAATTGCATCGATTCTGAACAAAATCCTTGTGTGTCTAGGAGCGATTTGGCTGATTTAAATCCTGCAAGAAAATGTTAGGATTTGTCTGAATTTTGAATCAAATTCTAGATTTAGTGCCTCTCTACAGGATGGTCATCTGATTGTTAAAAATGACTTCGTTATTAGAAAGTATAGAAAGCAAATCGTTTTGTTTTGAACCAAAAATGTGATATAAAGTACCTTTTATCTTTAAAACTTAGCTGGTAATTTTTTAAGATGGGAATTCGAATTTTTGCTGTTGTTTAAGAAACAACCATAAGCCAAGCAATGGCTACAAACATCTATAACCTTAACAAATACCAGATATTTGCATTTTTGCCATATAATTCGAATTTGTGAGTTTTTGTGCACACAATTTTCCCCATGCAGTTCTCAATAGCAACCAGTCTCAATTTAGAGTCATCTGAACTGGAGTAAATGAGTCATATTGACTCTAGCAACTACACAACAATGTAAATATAACAAAAAAAAGTTTTACTAAACCTTAAAAACAAAAAATAAAGACCAATTTTAGGTTTTCTCTTTTTAATACCATTATCGCCAATCTTTAATCTTTAGGTGAACATCCTCTTTATCTTGTATGCTCATTTTTTCAGGAACCCTTTCTAAATAAAGCAGACATACTGGAAGCGTGCAAACAATTCCCATTATACACCACATCTGTTGCTTTTCATTTGGGAAAGTTATATCCAGAGCACTATCACTTCCCATCAATGTAATTAGTTATGACAGCGCTGATCAGAATAAGATCTAAATTATTTTTATAACAATCTTCAAAGAGTAATTAGAAAAGTCTATTATGACAAGGTTGGGAAATAGAGACTATAAGCTGCAAATGATTCTAAAGGAGACAGATCGAGAAGTTGGTTTCATTTAAAAATCATGATTCTTATCTTAAGAATACACGAAGCTTGGGAAACAGGTGGAGGCATGGGAAGAATAAACCAAGGAAAGTATGAAAAGAGAGGGAGTGTTTGTCTGTTAAATCTTGTGTGTTTAACACTTTTCTAGCAAGCTAAGGAAGAAAAGGTACAGCGTGGGTATTGCCTCTCACCAAACAGTTCCTAATTTTTACTCATGGTACACATTGTATATGAAGTCATGCCGTTAGCTTTTTATAACATATGTGTTGCCATGTTGGTGCCAATTTGACCTGGATACTGCTAACTCACAGGGGAAGTTCCCACTAAGGTCATAAATGAGCTTAGGTTTGCAGTATATTAATACTATAATAATACTATTGTTAGCTAGACAAGTATGAAATGAAGTTGTGGTTTGGGTTTATTGGAATAACCATACTGGAAAAGCCTCAATTAGTACCTGTAACAACTTTTCTCACCTGCCTGGAATATATTGTTGAGCTGTGGTTGACCATTACTGGTGGACTCAAGAAGGTAGAGGGCCCACTGGAGCTTTGACTGATGTCTGAAGATATATTTGCAAAACAGGTCCACATATGTCAATACTTGGGTTCCTACAAATAGTTTGCTGTGAGCCTAATAAATTACAATTATCCCACTGCTGTGCTAACATCTCCCTGTATATATATCAGCTTTGTGTGTTTTCTCCAGGTTTTTAAATGCTATCTGGCCAAGCTGCACCAACCCAAGCAGCAGATAGAAAGTCAAAATGACACAGGAACAGAACAATAAGCAATGAAAAGCAAAAACAATAAAATTGAAGTCATGGGGGAAAATTTACTTATGGTCGAATATCGAGGGTTAATTAACCCTCGATATTCGACTGTCGAAGTTAAATCCTTCGAATTCGAATAACGAAGTCGAAGGATTTACCCCAACTTACCCCAAGGATTTTAATCTATCGATCAAACGATTTTTCTTCGACCCAAAAAAGATTGCAAAGCCTATGGGGACCTTCCCCATAGGCTAACATTGACTTCGGTAGGTTTTAGGTGGCAAACTAGGGGGTCGAAGTTTTTTTTTAAAGAGACAGTACTTCAACTATCGAATGGTCGAATAGTCGAACAATTTTTAGTTCGAATCGTTCGAAGTCGAAGTCGTAGTCGAAGGTCGAAGAAGTCCATTCGATGGTCGAAGTAGCCAAAAAAAACATTCAAAATTCGATGTTTTTTTTTATTCTATTCCTTCACTCGAGCTAAGTAAATGGGCCCACAGAGTCATAATTAGTGATGGGCAAATCTGACCCATTTCACTTTGCCAGAGATTAGCAAAACGGCAACAAAATTTGCCAAATGCATTGGTCTATGGGCAACAATTTTTTTTTCATACGCAACAATTTTTTTTTACCTACTGGAGTCTATGGGTGTCTTCTTGGTGACAACATCTGGCGAAAATGTTGCTCATCGCTAATGTTTGTCGGTTGCTGGGGTCCACGAAATAGAAATAATAATGATTCCTTTAACAATTGTTTACAAAAGCATGAAAATTAACCACATGGCAAATACATGTAAAAAATTGAGTACATACCCTGCTTAAACATAGGATCAAATTCTCCATACTCACTTATAATTGGGATTTAAGAAACAGGGTAATTAAAAACCTGATACATTAAGATAGGATTTATATTTTGTAGTGCAGAGATTTGTATTTTTTCCTAGTACATACTAGTACTCTCTCCATTCAGACACATCTGATGTACTGTAGCTGGAGGAAACTCACACATATTGCAGAAGGAAAAGTAAAATAGGGTTATTTGCTGTCAAAATTCTTACTTTGATGCTAAACTCCGAATATCTGCTTTTGAACTTTCAGTGATGTTCCTTGTCAGAAGACATACAGTTTATTTACATTTGTTGTGCTATCCTGGCATACTGGACAAGATCTCAAGCACTAGTTTTAAGTCAGAATAACATTTTATCGCGTATCACTTAATTGATACTGCCAAAAAATCTTAGTTCTTCTTTCAAGTTGGACAAACAAGTACTACATTTATTGACCAGATCTTGACTTAGCTTCCAACATGGGAGGTAGTTGGGCAGAGTGTCCTACAATCCCACTGGGACACTATCGGAAAATACCTCATTGCTGAGCCAAGCAGATGGATGTCCAAACCACCCGCCTGTGAGTTGCCACATTTTGGAACATTAGAACATTTTGCGGTGTTTACTTTGTTAATTTTTCCAGTAAAATAATTTGTTCTGTAATTTCCCTGGAAAGTCATTGAGATGAAAGTGGTTATACCCCCATAAGTAATTAGCCTTACCTCCAACAGTAAATATCACATCTGAACAAGGAATACATTATGTGAAAAGCACAAATAAGTCAATCAAATATCTGACCAGAATTCTTCAGGCTGCTACTGCAAGTTTGTTCACAAGGGTCCCTTGCTGTCTACAGGAGTTGTTTCTCTAGTTATAACTTAACTACAAAGAGTGGTGGTAAATGGAACATTTTCTAATTGGACCAGTGTTGTTAGTGGAGTACCGCAGGGCTCTGTACTAGGTCCCTTGCTTTTCAACTTGTTTATTAATGACCTGGAGGCGGCCATTGAAAGTACTGTTTCTATTTATGCAGATGATACTAAATTGTGCAGAACTATAGGTTCCATGCAGGATGCTGCCACTTTGCACAGTGATTTGTCTAAGTTGGAAAACTGGGCAGCAAACTGGAGAATGAGGTTCAATGTTGATAAATGCAGGTTATGCACTTTGGCAAAAATAATATAAATGCAAGTTATACACTAAATAGCAGTGTGTTGGGAGTTTCCTTAAATGAGAAGGATCTTGGGGTTTTTGTAGATAACAAGTTGACTAATTCTGGGCAGTGTCATTCTGTGGCTACTAAAGCAAATAAAGTTCTGTCTTGTATAAAAAAGGGCATTAACTCAAGGGGTGAAAACATAATTCTGCCTCTTTATAGGTCCCTGGTGAGGCCTCATCTGGAGTATGCAGTGCAGTTTTGGACTCCAGTCCTTAAGAGGGATATAAATGAGCTGGAGAGAGTGCAGAGACTAAGTGCAACTAAATTGGTTAGAGGGAGGGAAGACTTAAATTATGAGGGGAGACTGTCAAGGTTGAGGTTGTTTTCTCTGGAAAAAAGGCGCTTGCGAGGGGACATGATTACACTTTACAAGTACATTAGAGAACATTATAAACAAATAGCAGGGGACCTTTTTACCCATAAAGTGGATCACCGTACCAGAGGCCTCCCCTTTAGACTAGAGGAAAAGAACTTTCATTTGAAGCAACGTAGGGGGTTCTTCACAGTCAGGACAGTGAGGTTGGGGAATGCACTGCCGGGTGATGTTGTGATGGCTGATTCAGTTAATGACTATAAGAATGGCTTGGATGATTTCTTGGACAGAGATAATATCAAAGGCTATTGTTATACTAAACTCTATAGTTAGTATAGATATGGGCATATATAATTTATGTGAAAGTAGGGAGGGGTGTGTGTATGGATGCTGGGTTTTCATTTGGAGAGCTTGAACTTGATGGACTTTGTCTTTTTCCAACCCAATTTGACTATGTAACTATGTAACAGGGAAATATTGTGCACTATATTTTATATTCATTGATGATAATACCTTGCAATGAACATAGTGGAATATGATTAACAGAAGCACTATGTTACATTATACTTTGTCCTACTACTATAAGACTCCCAGTGGTATCAGGTCAGTTGTTATGGGGGCCATGTACCATCAAACCCCCCTTCCATCACAATCAGTGATGGAAGGGGGGAATGCTGTTCCATGTCTACCTATGGAGCTTTGCAACCTACATAAGATATCGTAAGAGATAAGCTATGTCTTTCTAACGTTTAGTTGGAACCACACATGTTTGTTAGAGCCATCTGAGTTTATAACCATATAAGACACATTTGAATGGATGCTACCAGGAACAGGGTGGTACTACACTGTAGCTAAAAAAATGGTAGGGAATTTTCATTGCTGCGCCTAAGTCTCTTACATCCTTATGGATATCAATATTAAGATTTTGCTGCACTGCTAGAGACAAGAGACAATTGCTGTTAGCATTTATAGAGCGATGTGTAATAATACCTTCTGCTTCCTTCATGTTCATAATCCTTAATGATACGCACTGGCATGGCACTTATGGGTTTGACATCATCGTGCTTGGGCAAAATTTGATGGACCTTGAACAAATTATTCAATGCCCAATCAATTTCAATAGTTCCAGGGTTCCAGGGTGCAATTCTTGATCCTGCCTGTCCCTAACCTTGTCTAGCTTGCTGCCTGACCTGACCTTTGCCCGTGTACTGTCTACTCTCTTGGATCCTGTTTCTGTACTGCAATATTGGTGTATTGACCAGCTTGTGACTTGTCTCTTGATTGTGTAATGCTCTGCCTAATTGGTATTGAATCTTCCTGTCCCTTGACCACGCTCCTTGTTCTCCGTTCCGCTGGTTCATGTTCGGTTCCCTTGACTTCCCAGAACTCTCTCCTTGGTTCTCTCACTTAACACCAGGTGGAATCCGAGTAGCTGAGGCCTCCTCCCGAAGTGAAAGGCAGCTGTTATAGACGGAAGCATGAGCTGAGGCCAGACCTTGGGGTTTGTTCTGGGTTTTGGAAACCTTACTTAACAGGGTGAATAAGTTATTATCATCTGATCTTGTTTTTTTTTCAGGCCAGGGCAAGACGAGAGACTTTACTGTGGTCCTTAAGTGCTATCTGTAATTCTCTTTAAATGTCTTGCAGTTTCCCCCTGTGGGTGAACAGGCCTGGAAATGTGGCAATGCCGCAAACGCCTGGGCAGCGAAGTTTTAGGGATGGCATGGCTCCCAGCTGCATTCTAATGTACATTGGGAACACACAGTTCCCCAGCACTATGGCGCATGCATGCGAGCTTGCGTGAGGGGGTCAAAAGGGTGGGCGCTAGGACCACAAGGCCCCGAAGGGAAATCCGCCCCATGCCAATAGCTATGCTTCAACAATTGGGCAAGTCCCACCAGTGATATTCATTGCATTTAATAAATAACAAGTATTAGTTGTCTTGGAAAGCTGTGTGTTCATCTACAGTGTCAACCTATGGCCTATGATGTCCAGCTATATTTAGCAGTACTGCAAAGCACTGCAAGCCCTCCCATAGTGTCATTATTGACATCTCGCTAGATGCCTTCAGCAGCTTTATCATATGGTACATTTGGCTTGTTCCACTAGATCCTGCTGTGAAGCCTTAAGTGAAATGGAAATTGTGTTGATTCTTTGGAAGGCACAATGATATAACCTTTTTAATTTAAAGGGATACTGTCATGGGAAAAATTTTTTTTTTCAAAACACATCAGTTAATAGTGCTACTCCAGCAGAATTCTGCGCTGAAATCCATTTCTCAAAAGAGCAAAGAGATTTTTTTATATTCAATTTTAAAATCTGACATGGGGATAGACATTTTGTCAATTTCCCAGCTGCCCCCAGTCATGTGACTTGTGCCTGCACTTTAGGAGAGAAATGCTTTCTGGCAGGCTGCTGTGTTTCCTTCTTAATGTAACTGAATGTGTCTCAGTGGGACATGGGTTTTTACTATTGAGTGCTGTTCTTAGATCTGCCAGGCAGCTGTTATCTTGTGTTAGGGAGCTGCTATCTGGTTACCTTCCCATTGTTCTTTTGTTTGGCTGCCGTTGGGGTGAAAAGGATGGGGTGATATCACTCCAACTTGCAGTACAGCAGTAAAGAGTGATTGAAGTTTATCAGAGCACAAGTCACATGACTTGGAGCAGCTTGGAAATTGGCAATATGTCTAGCCCCATGTCAGATTTCAAAATTGAATATAAAAAAATCTGTTGGTTCTTTTGAGAAATGGATTTTAGTGCAGAATTCTGCTGGAGCAGCACTATTAACTGATTCATTTTGAAAAAAAATGTTTTTTCCCATGACATTATCCCTTTAAGGACAACAAATTGATTAGTGAATTATTAGCAATATGAAACCTCTTGTATCAGTGATATTTCTCTCAATGCCCTGTCCTCCTCTGACTTAATAACTCCACAATAAAAATGTTTTAGACATCTATTCTCCAGTTATTGTTCACTTGAAAAAGATGTTTGTACATTTATAAATCAATGCTTGAAAATAATTATACTAACCTTATCCAGTATTGCAGCCCCTTTCAGGGTAGAAGTAGTTAAATGACAAAAAAACGCATTGCATTGATACGCTCATGTACAACAAGCAAAGTCTAAAGGGTAGAAAAAAGGCAGTTGTAGCAGCCACAGATAACAGAGGCTTACTTTCCTGGCAAGTTGTGCAGATTTGTGGAGTTGACGGATGATACAACTGTTATCTTGACACCAAGCTCTCCCATTTTAAAACTGTTTATGGGAAACAAATATCATATGAAAAGCAGCTTGCCAGACACCAAGTAAATCATGCACAGACTAATGAATCAAAGACTGCCAGCTTTACCCACATTGTCATTGTTATGATGTAAGACTGTACATTCCACCCAACTGATACTGCATCCAAATTTGGGCACAAAAACCTTCCCTTGATCAGTTGGCAGGGATACAGGTATGTATAACCCAAAGCAAAACAAGCACAGAAAGCAAAGTAAGTAGTCTCCGGGAATAATGCGGTATTAACAAGGTGTACATTGATTAATCAAAGTGCAAACTGAATCTCAAGACCAGTCCAATAAACTGCTGGAACCCTTGAAGTGCTCAGAGTGATGATTAATGGACATTTTTTGTGAACTAAAGCACATGGAAAATTGTCCCATCTGGACCCTTTAAGTCTCTGATGGAGTCTTTATCTTTGTTTATTTCACCCCTAGCTAAAAGCTTATTATAAATTGAAGAGCCAACCCAAGAAGACAGAAGAGCTCTTCAGATAAAACCGAAATAGCGAGTTTTGTAACCGAGGACCAGATGTAGTTTTGGGGTTGTGTTCTTGTACATATTTAGCTGGTCTTTTCAAGTGGTGGAGATTTGCATGTTTGTTTTACAATACTAATGAATATGTTTTTGATTTACATTTTCAGAAAATGGAAACTTTTTTTTTCTTTTTTAATTCTTTGTAACTTAATAACTTCCAGAAGACGCAACATTGTCCTCTTTTAACCCTTCACCATTTAAAACATCGCTTTATTACAAGATATATCTTAATCGCACAAAAACAGAGCAGCCATCTGAAATTTGGGTTCGTTTATTGTTAAACATAAAATTATTTTTTAAAAAAAACATTTTTTTTTAACTTAGGCATGTGTAAATAGCGAACCATTTTTAAAAACAGCTTTTTTAATGGGATTTCTGGGCAGCAATTAAGAGAAAGATAATGGGTCTACTAGATAAATAGGCAGGAGTCTTGCATGGAACATTGTGTTTTGTGGTATGGCAACTCATAATTTAAAAAGAGTTTTGACTAAAGTTTACAATACATTTCTTCCTTTGATAGCCATCTTTACCCAATTTGCATAACAAAAAAAAGAACAAAGCAACACAATTTAATGAATTAAACAGTATGTCTCAAAGATCCCTAGCTGGCACATGGAATTCTGGCAAGAATCATGTCAAAATGTTTTTTCCTTCTTTGGGGACCTTCTCCTTTTAACACAAAATGGATAATTAATGAACTTTGGTTAGCTGTCAAATCAGTCACTGACTGCCATGTTCTCTTCCCTTAGTGTTTTGTTTGTAATAAACATCCTTTAGGCATTGAGCTATTTCTGGTACCAATTACATTTAACAAAGTAATTTAGTTGAATTGGGCACTTTTACAATTCATGTCTTCAAAACAAAACCATCCGACAAACAATTTATAAAGGAAGCAGGTTATTTTATTATGTCTTATATTTACAGCTCATCTGATTTACAGGTATCATGACAAAGGAGGTTTGGGAAGTCACAATCACTTGCCACTACACTGTGGAAGGAAAGGGATACAAACCATCTGAATGCAGCCTTTCCAAGTCCCAAAAACATAAACCCTATTGCTCTAATGAGCATAACTGGATTTATCAGAATAATTTATATTTGGACATTACATTTCTATGTATATTTTGCATTTGGATAGTAATATTTGGATAAAGATAATATATGATGTTTGTAGTGTTAGAGTGTTTTATACATTTTTAAGTTTGATTAAAGCAGTGTAAATTTTCAATTACAGCAAAAAATAGGAAAGTGCCTTCCATGTCGCAAGATTTAAAATTAAAAAAAAAAAATTATCTAACAGGAACCATTGAGAAACACATTTACTGGACAATGACGTGCACAATCACCTGACGTGTTTCAGGCCTCGTTCTGGCATTTCATCAGAGGTGGAGTCAGTAGTTACTTTATACCTTATATCAGGGGTCCCCAACCTTTTTTATCATAAAGCCACATTCAAATGTAAAAAGAGTTGGGGAGCAACACCAGCATGAAAAAGTTCCTTGGAGTCCCAAATAAGGGCTGTGATTGGCTATTTGGTAGGAATTCAAAAATAAGCACCTGCTTTAAGGACCCTGAGAGCAACATCCAAGAGGTTAGAGAGTAACATGTTGCTCACGAGCTACTGGTTGGGGATCACTGCCTTATATACTGAGGTCTACAGCGTCGGACCGGACATGTTGGGGCCCTCTGGGTACTAACCTCCAGGTCCCCCTGCATGCATGTGCGAACATCAGCATGAACGCTGGTGCACATACGCGAGCGCCAGTCCGCCAACACGGTAACAAAAGGGAAAACATTATAAAAATATTTAAAAAATTTCTCAATAAATTCTCAACTTTGTATTGAAACTTTGAGATTCAGTATCAAAAACATTTCATAAACATTATTAGCTCTCCAGTTTGAACTGTGATCTGGTTGCTAAAGTCATACTTACCTGAACAACCACTCAGTAATTTGAACAGTGATGGAAAATCAAATTGTGGAGGGTCTGGAAAGACTCAGGGTTATTCTTTTTTTTTTTTTTGACTTCCAGAGTCAGTGACACTAGTAACCAGAAAGCATTTTATGTTTTTGACTGGATAAGAGACAAAATAAAAAAGTTAGACCTCCCTCCCTCCTCCCCCCCGGCTAACTACCCCCCCGGTAAGTGCCCCATCTTCCATACTTACCCCTCGGCGCAGATTCTTCCAGTGAAGTTCCACACGTCCATCTTCCGGCTCCTCGGTAAGCTGACTGAGAGATCGTCAATTTCCATGTAATTCCGCGCAGGATGGATGCGTGAAGCTTCACTGGAAGAATCTTCACTGAGGGGTAAGTATGGGGCGCTTCCCCAGGGGTGGGGTGTAGTTAGCCTGAGGGGAGGAGGGAGGTCTACCTGGGGTGAGGGGTATTGGTTTTTTTCCCCACAGATTGATTTCTCGTTTAAATTAAGAAAATGCCTGTTCCTATGGAAATATTCAGAGTATGAAATGCAGTTCTGATTATTTCTTTCTCTTTATATGTAAACAAATAAACTATACCTGTTCCGAATCTCTAACATAAAAGCACATATGTGCTACCAAAAGCTATAAACCCATTTGCAAGTAACGTACACACCTTTTAACCTTACTTATGAGATGACAGCTGAAATGACTTGGCCATAAAACACATTGTATTTTTCCTTTCAATCCCATTGGCTGTTAAATTAATTTCCCATTCTTGTATAATGGCTTTATTGAGGAAATGTTCTTGTTCACTTAGCTGAAAATTACAGATGCTGTGTACAATGGTTTTCTTTAGTCACCTCATGCTGAGAAAGTGCTGTAACCGGAATGAATTTGATCCAATTGAAGCTTGATTTATGGACGGCGGTGCACTGGTTTGCGCTCGGCCTGGTAGGATCCTGTTTTTTCTGAAATATAGGTCTTACGGAATAATTCTGGCAAAATAGTCTCTGAAAAAAAATATGGGTAGGAAATACTTCTTACATTCATATTACATTATGTCAATAAAGCAGTTACCTGCATGGTTCCAGATGTACTTTCCTTTCAAGGTTATATCAACAGTACATCTGAAATAAAAAAGCAGCTTAAGTATCTGTTGTAATGTTGAATAAATTGCTGGTAATAAGCCATAGCTTTATGACTTTCTTTTTCCTTCCTAAAATATCCTAAAACGCAGGGGTGGCATCAGGAAGATGTAGATTTAGCACAGGCGGGGGGCACAGTTTGCAAACTACTTTGTGTGATCTGTGCTAGTGCTTGGTGCTTTGCAACAATACATATCGGAAGAAATTAGTGATTAACAACAATTTGATTAACTACCCTCTCCACCTCCTCGCACAACTGCTGTGTAGATCCAAAAATGAGGGATTTAGTAAAACATGAAAGCAATATTGAGTACAAGGACGTTTTACAACCCGAGATAACTCAATAGGCATAAAATATGCTCAATGCACGGAACTCTTTCTTATTGAACCCAGGTGTATAGGAATTGCCATTTTTCAAGTTGTTTTATTCATAATGTGACCATAATATTGCCTATGTGTATCACTACTATAACTACTACAAATAATGTTTAAAAAACTTCAAAAGTCACATGTTTATTTCAAGCCAGTGATGTGAGAACATTTTGGATTCAGCTTATGGTTCTACATTTGTTCATTAAAGACCCTATCAGGGTTACCAGATAATCAAGCAATGGATCTTTTCTGGATGGCAAAGGACCCACAAGCGGCTCACACTACACAGAACCCACCCGAGGATGATACAGAGGGAGCTGTGAGTGGAGAGAAGCCAGTGAGGCTCAACCGAAGTTAGGTACCAGGGAGTCGAGAGAGGAGCAGTCAAACCAAGTCTGAGTTCAAGGGCAAGCCGAAAACCAGCAGGAACGGAAGGCAGGCAAAAGGTCTGGACAGGCAGCGAAGATTCAGAAGTCAAGAGCAAACAGGGGTCATACAAAGGAATCAGTAGAAGTTGTATAGCTAGGCTTCAAGAAAAAAACATGATAACCAGGCACAGATTGCAAATAAGAATGGGTTTAAATACCTGGTGCCAATTCTCCAGCGTCTGGACGCCTGCGTCATGACAATCTGCATCGAAACCTTGATGCGCGCCGACGTCAGTAAGAACACATTCTCTTCTGTGTGCGCCTGTGTCCTAACGGCCGTGATGTCATACCCACCAGACGGAGTCACACTCGGTGCCGTGCTTGGTAAGTATTCTTACACACTCCTTAATAGCCAGAATATCCAGGGCAGAAAATCACAAACATAACCCTTACTGACCTTCATTCAAGTGAATATCTATGTGCAAATAAGTAGAGATGGGCGAATAAATTTGGCTGGTGCAAATTTGCATCAAATTTTGTGTTTGGTCGCTGGTGAAAAAATTTGCGAAACTGATGCAAGCGACTTTTCAGACGCGAGTCCGAAATTGACACAGGCGACAAATTTTCGCGTTTCACTAATTTCTCACAAATTTTTATCGAATTCCTCTGGAAATTATTCAGCGAAACGGGAGAAATTCGCCAATCACTACTAATAAGGATTCACCCCAAATCTCAGTTTAACTAAAGACTAAAGACTGAGTCCCCCCATCCATCAGGAAGCTTATATAAATTAGGGTTGTCCAACTAGAGGCTCAAAGCAATGATGCGACCTGAAAAAAAAAAATATTTATATGGCCTCCAGATTATCCAGGGGCTGTATCATTATTTTAATGTTGTTTGATGTTCATATTGCATAAGGACAGGACAAGGTGGCACTAGGGTAGATTAGTTTTCAGCACATGTTCCAAACATGAACAAGATGTACTTGGAGATGTTCTTTACAGTAAGTAGTTCTAAGTAGTTCTACATGATGTTCACAGTTTTCTGTGATTTTCTTGTTCAACTTGTTCAAGTTGATCTTGGCCTCTTTCGCTTATAATGAAGCTACAAACCAACGTATCTAGCAAAGCAAATATACAATCTCCCCAAATCTTACTTAACTGGACATCAGGCTAGACCCCTGAGAAACAGTACCATTCTTCCCTTGGGGCTTCAGTCCTAAATTTTGAAACCACTGCAGTAGAGGTGCTACTGGACAAGCCTTTATCATGTAGAACCCAGTTCTTAAACCATAAACCAGACTGTGAGTTTAACATTCCCATTGGCTGACAATAATAACATATTTATATATATTTATATATGAAAGTGGAATAAGTAGCCAGAATAAAGACAATCACTGCATGTGGTCATGCTTCCAGAGGCCACTACTACAGGTATGGGGTCCGTTATCTGGAAACCTGTTATACAGGAAGCTCCGAATTACAGAAAGGTTGTGTCCCATAGACTCCATTTTATCCAAATAATCCAAATTTTTAAAATTTCCTTTTTCTCTGTAATAATAAAACAGTACATTGTACAAGATACAAATTAAGATATAATGAATTCTTATTGGAAGAAGGACCAGCTTGTTGGGTTTATTTAATGTTTACATGATTTTCTAGTAGACTTAAGGTATGAAGATCCAAATTACAGAAAGACCCATTATCCAGAAAGCCCCAGGTCCAGCGCATTCTGGATAACAAGTCCCATACCTGTACTTTTGTTTCCCCATCATTCAGACTCCAGAATATATATTCACCCAATCACTTCTATGTAGGTGCTAGAAAAACCTATATGTCCTAGCAAACATTGCCCAAGTAATATAATTCAGCAGTAAGAGAGATCTCCTGTGTGTAGTTAGGCAAAGCCAAATTATCTCATTTTAGCTTTGACTAAAAATTTGAGTAAATATTATAGCCCTGCATTAATAGTTTAGTCCTATTTATAACCTGGTTTTAATTGATGGGATGCACAGCCTAAATATATTTGGGGTTCAGGGTCTCTATGCAAGCTCATCCTTTAAACTAAAATGTTAGCTATTTTGCTTCCAAGAGTTCAAAGGATATGATTTAACCAGAATTCCACACCGACAGCATGCAATTCATACATCTATATATGAAAAAGAAAGTGAAATGCATTTACATATATATATAATAATCCTGTAAATTTACAATTTCTGTAGGAAGTAAAATCTTGTCATGTTTAAATACTGCTTTCCAACTATATAATTCACTTCTATTCATAAGACTTATTAGATGTTAGATTTTTAGGTAATTTATAGGGTTTGATCAAAAAACAAACCATACCTCAGTAGTTGCTGCCGACACTCATTTTGAATTTACACAGGCAATATCCCAATATTGTTTGCTGATAATTAGGCTCTTTCAACGTGTCCCAGCACAAGCTATGCATGACACAAGTCAACAAGTTAATCTTTCCCAATTTTTATCTTTAACACTACAGAGAATACTTGCTTTTTTATACAAGACACTCCTTACTGCTGGGGCTGTTAATGTAACTGTTTTCATTTTAGTTTAAAGTCCACAGTATATAAAAAAGGCTTTGAGTAAATAAATATGAATACTCCCTTCTCTTTGCAGTCTTGCTAATAACTATTTTGTGGGATTTGATAATTCAGGAGCATCACATTATGTTATACAGTCTTTTACTTTGGTTCAATGCCCATGTCCCTGCCCCTCTCTATTGCAACTATAAGAGCTTCTACAATGCCCCCAGTTGTAGCCCATTCCGTTGGCCCAGATGCAATTCATTAGATGCCTTTTCCAGCACCCTCCAATGTTTACTGTATAAGACATTTCCCATTCATAGTGAGTTTTGCATTATTCTGTCCCCACTCTTCCTGTTTCAATGTTCCGATGCAAGATCTAGTAGCTGTCTTAATGTTGCTGTAATGGCAATATTCACATTAAAAGCCAAGTATATCTGAACTGTTTGGGTTTCATATTTTGCTCACAGATTCTTTCTTTATGGAAACAACCATTGTCTATTTCTCCTTTTCAGGGACATTCTTATTCCTTCCCACATCATTTGTCAGCAATATCTTTACATGGTACCAAAAGAGTCCAAGTCTTGCTGACTTAGTAGTTGCCTAGTGAAAACACCCAAGGTCAATACCAAATATAGTGTTAAAAGATGATCTAGAAGCTAAGAGTTACTCTAGAACTTTCTAGATTATTTCAGTTGCATATCTTTTAGATTACATTCTTCGTTAATAAGACTTTGTCTGAGAAAAAGAAACAAGAGTTATTAGCAATGGTGAAAACCCTCTCTTATAGGGATGTAGTTAAGGGGCAACTTGACATCACCCATAGTGCATAAGCACCACCTAAAAAACTATTTAATTGCTCTTAATTGAGCTGCAGCATAGGCAATGCTTTGGTGTAGCTAGATGACCAGATATCACCAGTGATACTTACAGGTGACACTTAGGGCTATATTTACCGAAGAGTGAAGAGATCGCCACAGTCCTCTAGAGTGAAATTCCGCCACTCTCCATTCATTACAATGGGATTTTGAAGGCATATTTATCAAAGAATGACCTTTCACTTTCACCCATTGATAAATACTCTTTTAAAAGTCCCATAGAAATAAATGGAGAGAGGCGAAATTTCACTCTACGGGACTGTGGCGACCGCTAACTTCACTCTTTGATAAATATACCCCTTTGTCATCATCCTTTTGCAGCTATCATTTCCCTATTGTCTAGAATGATGTACAACATCAGTTTATGGTGGGCCAGGTATATAGATGACATTGAGAAAGGGCACTGAAGGCCCGAAACATGTTGTGTTTGTCAGTCGACCATAAACACTATATATAGATGACATGGGTTGCTTGTCTGCTTTATGGCTAAAGTCAGTCATTATTAGACTTTTTGCTGTTTTCTACAATATTGTTAACTAGAACTATCTACATTAGGATTACATTGGGTGATCTCGAAGGCTGTGTGGCCCCAGCTTATAGGTTGCAAGAACATTATTTCGGGAAGAGTTCAAAAATTGCCACACACCTGAATTATTCTTCATTTGCTTGAGACAAACAGCGGCTTGTCATTTTCCTATTCTCCAAAAGAATTTTTTCAGAGGCTGCGCTTAACAACTAGACAGATAATATGTAATTGACAAAAACAACACCAATATTTCTAGCTGATGGAGCAGGTGATAAAGCTTTAGACCTAACACTAAAAGAGATGTACTGGAGCGAAGCAATGCAATCAGACTAAAAGTAAATCAATATTCTCTTAATGATATTCAGCACGAAAGTTAGGAGTCACGCTCGACTGAACAACAGCAAAGCAGGGTAGAATTTGCATTAAGAGAAAATGAAGATAAAGATAAGTACAAGGGTACGAATTAGAAGAGCACTCAATAACTGTGCAGGAATGAAAAATGATTGAAAAATATTCCGCGCTGTAATCTAATAATCAATGGAAATGAGGCTGCCCATTTAGGGAGAAATTGATTAAGAAGTTGCTCTGTATTAAATTCAATATGAGAGTCAGTCATAAAAACTTTGGTAAGTAATGAGAAGGGACATAGAACTCTGAGTGGTAATGTAATTAATTTGTCTTACATTTGATACGTCAGTTACCCATAGCAACTAATCGGGGGGTCAGCGTTCTGATTGGTTGTTATGGATTACTAGATGTGGGCAATCTTAAAGGAGAAGGAAAGGTATAATCTAATCACTGGGTTTTTTAAGGAGCCCTCAAGTGATAATAATAGTTTTCCCTGGGATGGTGCTACTGTTTGCTGAAATCTGAATTCATGTCCAATTGCTGCTGTATAACCTTTTTTAGTCTCAAATTTTCAATAATTATGTTTGCATGTTATAATTTTTTGATCTGAAATTTAGAAACTGAAACATATTATACTTTAAAATATGTTTAACCCTTTCAACAGCCCTTTGTCCACTTACCTGATGGCACGGGACAAACCTGAGTCACTCCGCAATGGTATCGGGAGAGACTTGGTACCTGGTACTTACGAGCGCAGTGCCTCCACCTAGTGGGATCCGGGGATGCACCTACGGGTGGCCCCACTAGGAACACAGTAAAAAAAAACAGTGTTTGTTAAACTGAATAACTGTTTATCTAAAATAAATGGCCAACTAATAACACTAACTAACTTGGTTGTATGATCTGTCTGACTAAATAACAGGATATGTCCTTTAAAGTAATGGATGGCTACTCACAGTCCAAGTAATACACATTTATAGAAATCTTCCAGTGCTCCTTTAGTACCCTGTCACTTTAAATATCAATACTCACTCCAAATTCTCTTTGGATGCTTTACAGTTTCTCTTCAGGCAAGTCCAGCACAGTCAGTCATACAGTGTGACTACCAGCCCCTTTGGATGCTCAGATAGGAATCTACTGCTGGTTGTTCCTCCAGTCCGGATTCCTTTCACACTCTCTGTCTCTCCAGGCACAGTATGTGGCTTCCTGTGCCAGCCTGATCCAAATGTAAATTGTTTGATATGTTGTGTTTGATTGTAATAGTCTGACTGTTTGATTATATTCATTGTAAAATAAAATTCCCTCCAAGCCACTATGGCGGACACGTTAAATGCTCTAAACAAGTTTGTTTCCACCTGTATCACAATACATATACATTATAAATTAAGAATAAAAGAACTTTCATATGAAGTAACGTAGGGGGTTCTTCACAATGAGGACAGTGAGGTTGTGGAATGCACTGCCGGGTGATGTTGTGATGCTGATTCAGTTAATGACTATAAGAATGGCTTGGATGATTTCTTGGACAGACATAACATCAAAGGCTATTGTGATACTAAACTCTATAGTTAGTATAGATATGGGTATATAGAATTTATGTGAAAGTAGGGAGGGGTGTGTGTATGGATGCTGGGTTTTCATTTGGAGGGGTTGGACTTGATGGACTTTGTCTTTTTCAACCCAATTTAACTATGTAACTATGTAACTGTGTAAGTGAAAAACTGGGGGACAGGTTTATTGAGTTTTGGATTACCCAAATTATTTTCCTGTGTGGTTTAAATTTCAGGGAATTGCATTCTACAGAGAGGAAATAGTAATATGCTTCCCCCAATGTATAAAAAAGTTGGTGTGCAGGTTAATTGAAGTGAATGGTGGAAAGTGGGTGAGTCCATGTTGTCTCCAAGTTACTTGATTTGCCAGTCAACTAGCTACTTAATCGTCAGGCTGTAGTTTTGGGTAGCTGGGCTTTTTGGCCCCAGTAAACAGTGATTATATGTAAATATACAGAGATCTAGGCCCTCTCACTATGGCAGAGATAAACAAGAGCCCTGTTCTAGGTAGGATAGTCTCTCACATCACACATGTCAATTAAATAGACTCAACCATTCCTTCAGATTTCCAGAATAATTATAGTCCTGAACTTCAGTCTCTCTTTATCTTAGATCTGCTGTCCCCTCCAATACAGCTTACCACAGGGAACCCACCCTACAGATTTGTTTACTCTGGTAACAAAATATCTGTAGGGTGGCTCCTTTTTGTAGAAGAAGTGGTGGTGGAGGAACCTATCCCTACAATACAGTTTGAAAAACAAGGAAAGTTCAAAATCATTTTCTTTCTGTTCACGGAGGCAGACGCAAGCGTAATAGAATGAAATAGCTAGCTTTTTTTTAAAATGAGGCTTTTCACTCTACTGTGTGTGTGTGCTGGGTATGAAAAGAGAAAATACAGAAGAAAATTGCTCCTCCAGAAATACCACAGGGCAGTGCAGCTTTTAGCTAACAGCAACACATGCCCATGGTATCATGTTAGTGAATATAATCATTAGGGGAGCCTAACATTTGGTATCCTCCCCGGTGATTAGAACTTTGTATCCGCATAGGCATATCAATTCTTGCCTTCAATATACTGTATATAAAACTTAGCACCCCTCAAATCTTTTTTTTTTTTTTTTTAAATAATTAAAATTTCCAAATTTCTCTGAAATGATTATATAGAGCCCCCCATTATTCATTAAATTAACCAATATGCCTCACTTTTCCCAAACTCTATAATCTATATTTAATACTTTACATTGATTTATCTGTGTATTCTGATTTATTCCATTCTTGCTTTATTCCATTCCTGGTCTTTCATCCCCTGACAGTATTTTCTATTTTTGGAAATACAGGTATGGGACCTGTTATCCAGAATGCTCGGGACCTGGTGTTTTCCGGATAACGGATCTTTCTGTAATTTGGGTCTTCATGCCTTAAGTCTACTAGAAATTAATTTAAACATTAAATAAACCCAATAGGCTGTTTTTGCTTTCAATAAGGATTAATTATATCTTAGTTGAGATCAAGTACAAGCTACTGTTTTATTATTACAGAGAAAAAGGAAATCGTTTTTAAAAATTTGGATTATTTGGATAAAATGGAGTCTATGGGAGACAGCCTTTCTGTAATTCGGAGCTTTCTGGATATCGGGTTTCCGGATAAGGGATCCTATACCTGTACATTCTCCTCTAGGTTTGGAAAGACAAAGACAAAGTTCATTGATCTTTAAAATAGGCAGCACACTTTATTTTGCCATAGAGTTATTAAATACCCCATGGAACTTCTGATCTAGGCATGCATATATTTAAGTAGTATTTTAAAAACAAAACAAAATTTGAGGAGTTATTTTGTCAGTAGAAGACTTATTTTTTTTAAACAAGAAAGGATTCATTTGGTCACAACTGGAAAAAAAATGAGTACAAACTTTTCAGACACCCAGCTGGCAATTACTGATTTTCCTGTTTAGTTATAGTACATAGTGTACAGTTTTCATATTATGTTTCCAAAGCTTGGTTTTACTTGCCCTAGAGATATTGATAAGCTCCAAATATACCACAAAAGTTCAAACAGATATTTTATCCTCACATTTTCACATTTTCCAGTAGTATGGGGTTATCCTTGCTATGAATAGTTACATTTATGACATTTATGAGCCTCCATGTCATGTCACACCCATTGGAATTCTTGGCCATGCTGCTGTTGGCTTCTTTTGTGGGAATAAAAAATCAATAGGAGTCCTATGCTAGGTGAATTGAATCGAGAATTGCTGCTTAGGCGTGTGCTTTAACTGCAATCTGGGTCAATAATACCTTCAACCAGAGACCTGTGCACACCTGGATAAGCAGATTTCCCTTAGACAGGGACCTGCACTGTCTCCAATGACCCAACCAAGGTCTCTTCAGATCACTCAAGTATTCAGGAAAGCATGTCCCAAAACCCAAACACTTTTGGGGTATTGGATGGGTACCTGACCTGGTGCAGCAATCTACCTTACAGAAATCAAGAAAATAGGAAATACAGGGACATTCACAGGCAGAATACAAAATAAAGATATGTTGGTCTTTAAAAGCAATTCCATGTTATATATTCTTTCATGTCTTTTTCACAAAGATTTAATTTGGCTCCCTTTCTGGGGCAGACACACTTCAAATAAAAAGAAAAAAAAAATCTCCAAACTCATCTGATGTGATCTTCAAATATAGCATCAAAGACAAAGAACCAAAGTCTGTGCATGTGGTTAGTGGGTTGAGGAACTGACCAAACTCTCCTGGAAGAATCTGCACAAGATCCCTGTGAACACTTCAACAAACCACAGGCCGCCACCAACTCTGTTCCCTAATCACTGGCATGAATAACCAACATACATAATTTAAAGTCTGTTACTCCACTAGAAATATGGCAAAACATAAATATTGTTTAAAAACAGCAACAAGATAGTGCACCATTCACTATCATAAATTCTGTAATTATAGGTCTGAACATTCCTTTTGTAGTGCAGTTTGACATACATAACTTACTTTGCCTGAACTTTCATATGGGTTTACATTTATTTAGCTTATTTGCAAGTGAAGAAGCTGCTAAAAATCACAAGGTCCTTTAGGATACAAGTGGTTCTAAATAAAGGTTATGTTTCTTTTGCATTGGGTAAAATGCCAGAAAGAAAGGCAACTTTGCACACCAATCAGGATGAAGGGAAACACCTCCCTGTTTTTGCCTCCTCACTGATACAATAAATTGGTTAACCTTGGCTTTTTACTTTCTTGGGGTCCAGGGCCCCATGTTCCAAGTTAAAAAAAAAAAACATTGGTAATCAGGGGCTCCATAGAAAATGTAAAAAAACATTGGTGGGCAGGGGCTCATAGATGATTAAAATAAAACAATGGTGACCAGGGGTTAAATAAAACAAAACAAAGAAAAACAGGAAAAAACTCATTGGTGTTAAATAGAATTTTACTTAAAGGAGAAGAAAACCCCCTGTGCGCAAAAACCCTCCCCCCCACCCCTGTGTTGCTTCCCCTCCCTCCTTCCCCCTGGCCTACCTGTCCCGCTGGGCAAATGCCCCTAACTTGTTACTTACCCTTCTGCGCAGGTCCAGTCTATGGAGTTCACAGACACCATCTTCTTCCAAGCGATCTTCTTCCTGCTTTGACCGGCGCATGCGCAGCAGGAGCAAGTCGCCGGTACAGATCTACTGCGCATGCGCCAAAAGTCACGAAAACTTTGTGACTTTTGGTGCATGCGCAGTAGATCCTTACCGGCGACTTGCTCCAACTGCGCATGTGCCAAAATACCGGTCAAAGCAGGAAGAAGATCGCGTCTAAGAAGATGGTGTCTGTGAACTCCGTGGACTGGACCTGCGCAGTGGGGTAAGTAACAAGTTAGGGGCATTTGCCCAGCGGGACAGGTAGGCCAGGGGGGGAGGAGGGAGGGTGAGCAACACAGGGGAGGGTTTTTGCACCCAGGGGGTTTCCTTCTCCTTTAAGATTCTTCTTCTTGGTGATGGTAGTGTCTTCGGGGTTTCTCCAATGGCTATGTCTTCTTTTGTGGCATTAGGTCTTTTCGTTTGACTTGAAATTTGATTGCTGTATAACAAAGTCAAATGAGTTGAGTTAATTTCATGGAAATCTAATACTTTTTACATGAGTGAATGAAATATATACAACTGGCCAATTCTTTATAAGCAGAGTTAGCATATACAGTATAAGAACTGGAGAACCATACTTGAAGAAATATAGCATCTAGGTGATGATGATGATAGCCAAGAAGGGCAATTATAATCAAGAAGGGCAATTATGGTTGTCTAATAAAATGGATCGTGGTACCATGTCAAGTGTATTTGCATATACAGAAGAGACATTACAGAAGGGATCAGGGCCTGGCAAATTAGGAAAGCTGGGAGCCAACACATCCTTTTAACGTTTGGACAGCCATTGAGTACTTGAAGTTTGGAAGGTCTCAAATCTAACACATCTGATTTGCACAGTTTTGCCCCCAGGCTTCCTGCGTTACCCTGGCTTGATTATCTTGGAACCTTTGCCCCTATATTTCTATGGTTCGGCAAGAGTAATCTGAATGAATAATGATAATGAATTATAACTGAACTTTATAATTACCAAGTTAGGCATTATGCATAACATTTCTGACAGTCATTATGGGTGAAAAGTAAGTGCATTAGCCACAAATATTATTTAAACGAATCCTGCTAATAGTCTTGTACACTGAATGTGCTTTGCATTACAACAGGCTCATAGAAAATTGCATTTCCAAATCTCTCTGTCCCTTGGGGTTTAAGATAAATAAACCTTTCTAGATCTACAAAGAGCTATTCTTAACTTGCTGCTCACAAATACAGAAGGGAAGCCAGAAGAGGGCTAATGGACCACATCGAAATAGCAGAATATTTGTCTGGGGTTTAGAAAAGCTTAAATGCAAGCCCTGGGGCTAACTTAATATTATGGCACTGTCATTACAGCGTTATCATTGATGTGGGAACTTGCTTTGCTGGAAATTGTGGATATTAAATTGTCATGTTGGGGCCAATGATAAAGGCCTGCAGGTAACCACACGGCAGCAAAAGAGGACCATGTTTTATGCAGTCAAGTGCTTGTAGGAACCTTAACCCTTTTCTTTTAGCTGGGACAGGTTAATTGTGGATTGTTTCAGCAGCACATAATTGCCAAAATCAATAGAATTTTGCTATATGCCAACTATACTAAACATGAAATGGATAGCCTTAAAGGAGATTTAGGTCAACTATGATCCAAAGGTGATCCTGAAATGCATGCCCACATTTGGCTTTGTGTAGGTTCTAATATAACCAGTTGTTGATTATATTTACCATTTGGCAACCAGACCAGCCCAAGTTCACCAACAGTGACCTTTATCCTGACTCTTCATTGGTTTTCTCTTTTTGAGAGTGGTTCTTGAAACAAGCTTATTTAGCATTGATCTAATGCTGGAGACTGGAGTACCACTGAAAACAGCCATTGGGAGCTAAACAAAGCTCATGCTCAATTTGATTAATTTTAGTGAATCAGATGCAATCGTGGTAGGAACAGTGTATTTTTGATGAGAGTACCCCTTTGTGACTACAATGACCCCAGAATTCTGGGGAGAAATGCTGCATTTTGGGGAAAAACATAACAATTGCCCTTGAAATTGCATTTTGCTCCATACATACATGTGCACTTTTATGTTTTGGGCTAGTTTGCCAGCCCGAGGTGGGTGAAGTGATATAATAGTAAAGATTGGTGCCTTCAAATATAACTCCAGTAGCTCTTCCTTCTTGCTGATTCACCATATTAAATGAATGAAATAAATAATTCTGATTTAAAGTAACAATTCATTGTTGTGTAATGATTACCTGGTAGGAGAAGCTCAAGAAGTATCTCATGCTCCACACCATGAGCACAGCAGCACCTGGAAGTGGAACAGAGCTGAGTATTGTGAGGGAAAATAGAAGAGCATAACCAAAACATGCCGAGGTCTGGGGCAGGCAATGTTCAAGCAGAGTGAGTAGACAGGCTAAGGGTTCGTTCAGGAGGAGCTCATCTGTAAGTGGAGTTACAAACACAGGAGGTTCAAACTAGGTCAAAAGTTTGTTCTAAACCCTAATTTGTTTATTCCTGTTTTGATCTGTAACTGGAATAATGAGTGCTAACAAGATTGAAGGTCTGACCCAGTGCACAGTCTGCCATATTTATACAGATTTGAAACAAGATCAAAACTGCTTGTGGTGGTTGTGAGCAAATTGGCACTTTGGACAATCTTGAAAGAAGTCTCTTGCTCACTGAGCAGGAGCTAGCGGGGTCAGATAGTTTGGGGGGAACAGAACAGCAGCAGGATGTTGAGGCAGCTAGCTGGGTGACAGTTAGAAAATCTAAGGTGGGCAAAAGGAAAATGGAGGCTGATCCAAGGTTTATACATCCCGTCAGATTTGCCAGATTGTGTGTAGAAGATGGGAGTGTGAACTCTGGATTTGCAATTCTAGATGGGGCTGATCTCTCTAACAGCCGGGAGACCAGTTTCTCTAGAAGTGGTGGGGAGGAGAGCAGAGTCAGGCCTAAGCAAATTGTGGTTGTAGGGGATTCAATTACTAGGAAAGTGTATAGGGTAATCTGTCATCTGGATCGGTACAACCAAACAGTTTGCTGTCTTCCTAGTGCCAGGGTTCAGCATGTGGTTGATCGGGAATACAAATTATTGGGTGGGGCTGGGCATGACCCAACTGTCTTAGTGCATATCAGTACTAATGACAAAATAAATGGTAGATGGAAGTCCTTAAAGAGTGAGTTCAAGGATCTAGGCTCTAAGATTAAGGGAAGGTCCAATGCCATTTTTTCAGGAAATTTTGCCTGTGCCACGTGCAAGTTTAGGAAGACAGCAAAAGCTTAGGGAGCTAAATGTGTAGCTCAAGTATTGGTGTTGGAATGAAGGGTTTGGGTTCCTAGAGCACTGGGCTGATATTTCCTTGGGGTACAACCAATACAGTCATGATGGATTGCACCTCAATGGAAGGGGGTCCACTGTGCTAGGGGAAAAATGGCTAGGAGGTTGGAGGAGTGTTTAAACTAGGCAAGAGGGGGTGGGGTGGATGAGATAAAGAATTATGGGAAAGCTAGGGTAAACGGGGCAGTGGGATTAGTAAGGAGTCATGGGGGAGGAGAGAGGGGGCCATACAGTTTAGCAGCTAAGGAGGTCCCTCTGTTACAAGGAAAACAGACTGATACTAACTTAACATACTGTATAATTCTCCACTAAGTAATGCAAATTTCAAAAGTAAAAGTAGTAACCTCTGCTGTATGCTGGCAAATGCATGGATTATGATATAATTGGTATCACTGGTGGGATGAAACATGTGACTGGACTGTGAATTTAAATGGTTACACCCTTTTTAGGAGGGACAGAGGGATTAAAAAGGGTGGAGGAGTAGGGATGTAGCGAACCGCCGAGTATGTGTTCGCGAACGCCGTTCGCGAACACCGGCAAAAAATGCGAACAGTTCGCGAACTGTTCGCGAACTTCGAACATCCGAAAATCGTTCGATTCGAACGATCGTAGGATTTTTAATCGTTCCATCGAACGATTTTCGTTCGAATCGAACGAAAATCGTTCGATTTTAGCGATCGAATGATCGAATGGTCGAACGATTTTGACGCGAACGCCTATTGGCGAACGTCGCGCGACGTTCGCGAACTTGCGGCGGACGCGAACAGCCGATGTTCGTGCGAACAAGTTCGCCGCAGAACAGTTCGCTACATCCCTATGGAGGAGTATGTTTGTATGTAAAGCCTGAATTAAAGCCATAAACTAAAGAAATAACAATAGCTGGCACTGGTGAGGGTGTAGAAATTTGACTGGGCAAAAGGTTACAAAGAAAATTATCATTGGTGTATGCTATAAACCACCTTGTATAAGTGACGAGTATGAAGCCCAGCTACTCTTACAAATAGAAGCGGCTTCACAACTAGGTCAAGTTATTACTATGAGTGACTTTAATTATCCAGACATTGACTGGGGTAATGTGGTTGCCAGGACAAAATAAGATAGTCCGTTTGTTAATTTGCTGAATGACAACTTTTTATTCCAGCTCGTTCAAGAACCTACCAGTAATAACTCTCTTTTGGACCTTGTAATAACTAATAATACTGAACTCAACTCTAGCATTCATATGGGTGAGCGTTTAGGGAATAGTGATCAAAGCAAATACAGTTCTATCTTACATAAAAAAGGGCATTAACTCAAGGGATGAAAACATAATTCTGCCTCTTTATAGGTCCCTGGTGAGGCCTCATCTGGGGGCAGTTTTGGATTCCAGTCTTTAAGAGGGATATAAAGGAGCTGGAGAGAGTGCAGAGACTAAGTGCAACTAAACTGGTTAGAGGGAGGGAAGACTTAAATTATGAGGATAGACTGTCAAGGTTGATGTAGTTTTCTCTGGAAAAAAGGTGCTTGCGAGGGGACATAATTATACTTTACAAGTACATTAGAGGACATTATAGACAAATAGCAGGGGACCTTTTTACCCATAAAGAGGATCATCGTACCAGAGGCCTCCCCTTCAGACTAGAAGAAAACACTAAACTCTATAGTTAGTATAGATATGGGTATATATAATTTATGTGAAAGTTTGGAGGAGTGTGTGTGTATGGATGCTGGGTTGGAGGGGTTGAACTTGATGGACTTTGTTTTTTCAACCCGATTTACTGTAACTATGTAAGAAAAGAACTTTCATTTGAAGCAGAGGTAGAGTAGGGGGTTCTTCACAGTCAGGACATTGAGGTTGTGGAATGCACTGCCGGGTGATGTTGTGATGCTGATTCAGTTAATGACTATAAGAGGGGCTTGGATGATTTTTTGGACAGACATATTATCAAAGGCTATTGTGATACTAAACTCTATAGTTTGTATAGATATAGGTATATATAATTTATGTGAAAGTATGGAGGGGTGTGTGTATGGATGCTGGGTTTTCATTTGGAGGGGTTGAACTTAATTGTCTTTGTGTTTTTTCAACCCGATTTAACTATGTAACTGTAATGAGTTTAAGAAGAGTGGTCAGACAGGACGAGGTCAGTTCAGATGGAGTTCAAGCAGAGTAATAACAAGCAGAGGTCGTAAACAGTAGATCACAAATCACAAGAAGAAGTTCACACAGCCAGGATTATAGCCAAGCACTGAGGAAATCCTTGAGCATCTATTTAAAGGGAAGTTTTGGTGCCAAACGTAATGACGCTGGACTTAATGACACCAGACATAATGCCACTGGAACGCACATTGACCCGCAACCTGGTGCACAAATGCGTCTAGATGCCCATACTACCGTTTGTGGCTCCTGTCAGCCAGGATCCTGCCGGTTAGTCTTACAGGCTGCCACAGAATTGTTTTAGATTTGACTCTATGACAGGTCTAACCTTACTTTCTGCTGTTTTTTTTAGGACCCCCTAAATTTAATTTCTCAAAAGCAGTCCAGAACATGTACAGTGCCACTGATGGCCTGGCATTAGGAAATTGGGAGCTGGTGTAGACAAGATTGAAGGCCTGGATCATTGTTGTTTCAGGACTCCTGGATCTTTGGCTTGGTACATTAAGTTCAGTATATAACATACACTGTTTTCCTTTTAAATAAATAAAACATTAGCTGCCAACTCAGTCACCACTTATTTGGCAATGTATAGGGCAGCAATGACTAGATGAACAACTAATATCAAGTCAAGGATCAGCCTGGTATATACTGGGCAGGTTTTAATATCCTATGGTGCAAGAACCACATCAGTGGCCAAAAGCAGCCTACAACTGCACAGGTAGCCAGAACTTTTCCAAATCTTTCAGTATCTGAAAAAGATTATACAGTTGTTTTCCTATAAATGTCATTGACTATACTGCATAAATGCAAATATGCATTAATATTCCTTATGCAATATACTTTTGTCAATATCATTTAATATATTGGAATGTTACTAAGAATCGAATTTTCTTTTCTTATGCAAAACAATGGTATTGGAGTCGAGTCTAATGTACCTGTACTAATTTTTTATAAGACGTTGGCATACCTTCAATGTGTTCCAATTTCTGGAATATTCTTTAGGCTTTTATTGCTATTTGGAATAATGATTTCATTACATTTTATAACTCTCCAAATACATCAGCATGGCAGGTACAAGCCGTATCATGATATGATTTCTAGTCAATTTAACTTTTTATTCGCTTGGAAATCTGCCATATTTTAATTAATCCATCAATTGCCCTTGCTTGTCAATCACAATGTGGGAAGCTGAAATAGTCTATAAAAAATATAGGCAGTCATTGGGGCTGGAAGTTGCAACAGATAAGTTACATTTTAGAAAAAAAGGCTAGAAATTTATAGAACAGCCACATCATTAAATTATTAATATTCTGAGCTTAAATTGTCAATCCATTGTTCCCATACTTTACAACACAGTATGTAGCAGGAGTATAACACATTGTACAGCCATAATTCAGCCCTTAGTACAGATAGGAGGAAGAATAAAAATAAAAGCATCCAGATATCTCCTTTATTATTTTGCCATATAATGTAATAGGCTACAAGCAATAACAACTCACTTTATAGTTCACATATCATTATATTATGTGCAGGCTGACCCGTCATATATAAAATCATCACTCTAAAGCAGGGATCCCCAACCTTTTGAACCCGTGAGCAACATTCAGAAGTAAAAGAAGTTTGGGAGCAATGCAAGCATGAAAAATGTTCTTGGGGTGCTAAATAAGTGCTGTGATTGGCCATTTGATAACCCCTATGTGGATTGTCAACCTACATTAAGGCTCTGTTTGGCAGAACACCAGGTTTTTATGCAACCAAAACTTGCCTCCAAGCCTGGAATTCAAAAATAGGCACCTACTTTGAGGTCACTAGGAGCAACATCCAAGGGGTTGGAGAGCAACATGTTGCTCACGAGATACTGGTTGGGGATCACTGCTCTAAAGGTATGTTTTTAAATAAAGCAAAATGCATAAAAATTCAAACTTTTGATCTTATTTCTATTTATTGAGTTTATTAAAAATCTTAGTGGAAAATTGATAGACATTCAAATATTTTCCAATTTGAGTTTTCAGAGTCACCAATCTGACAAAAAAAACACAATTTAAAAAAATGTAAATGAAAAAAGAAAAAATGTAAAAACAAAAAAAATTGCCAGCTAAAACCCTGCAAACTTCTATGGAACCCTGCAAACTCAATGGAAGGAGTGCTTTTAACATTCAATCTATTTTATAATTCCAGACGGAAAGCTCTTAAAATATCAATCTGATCTTATCTCTTATTCTATATCTGTTGTTTAGTAGGCTTATCTGACACAGGCCAAACATTACTTATTTAAATGATCAGAAGTCTTTGTAAATACACTATGCTATTAATAGCAAATTAGATGAAAGAACATTACATTTTTAATGCGTTTGATAATTAAATCTAATTACCTTTGAGCTGTGAATGCTTTAATTATCTAGCAATTAGTTGGTTCTAGCCAAGCCCACTTTAAAGTTCCTTACACTATAAATATATATATAAATTATTTTATATATATATTAATATATACTGTATATGGCCTATACATAACAGCTTAGACAATTCACCTTAATTCAGAACAGCAAGCTTTTGTGGGCCCTAATGCAACGAATAGACAAATAGGCATTTTACTTTCATAATCACTCCATGCCAAGTGGAGTACATTTGTAATAAGATACAAAAATTTACCTTTGAAGTCATTTAAATATATTTACTTATCATGGATGGGCCTTTCATTGAGGCTTGCAAACAAGCCCTTAATGTCAATGGACTCTTCATGTAGTAACAACATATTATGAACACATCATAGGGATTGCTTTGTTAATTCTCGTTTGTCCTGACCCCAGGGGAGCCTGTAGTGAAACTATCATGGATGAAGTAGAATTCAAGGTTGTAGCCAATGGCAGCACCATTCAGATTCCATAGCAAAATGGCTCAGGGGGTTATGAGTGACAATAAGCAGGTGTGCAAGGAAAAAGCAGAAGAACAAAGTCAAACAGGCCAAGGCAGGTTGTTAGCAATGGTAGCCAGATCCGGCTGGGTCAGTGGCAGGCAAGTATCACAGTTAAGAAAAGAGGCTGAAATCAAGCCAGAGGAAGCACCAAAGTGTCAGGCTCTGCTGGGATTCGAGCCAGAGGCTTTTGCGTTTGCTTTAACCACTGAGCCAGGTGAGCAGCCTGTAGAGCTGCTCACTATATGTTACCTGGCCTTTGCAGCCCCACCACAGCAGCAGCTTGATTGGTTTGCAGTCAGCCAATCAGGGCTGACGCTACCCTATTTAAGGCCAGCCCTCCAAACACTCCTTGCCTGTGCATTGGTTCATATACTAGCAGTGTGACATTATCCTTAGCTAAAGGTTCCTGCTCTAGCCTCCTTTCCTTGCCTTGCCTTGCCTTGTTTGAACCCTTCCCTGTCTTGTCCTACCTTGCTCTGTAACTTGTCTTGTTTACCTTGCCTTGATCTGCCTTACCTTCCCTTTCTGTTTCTGCTCCAGTCCTGCTTTAAACTTTTTCTTGCCTTGCCTGTTCCTACTCTGGTTCCAGTCCTGACCTGACCTTGATCTTTCTTTGCTTTAACCTTGCCTTGACCTCGCCCTGCTTTCCTGCTATGCTCTTCACTCCAAACCTGACCTTGCCTTGACCTTACCTTGCACCTATCTCTTCTTCTCCTCCTGTCTGAATCTTGTCCACCTATCCTGATCCTTATCTTTTTCTTTCCTGCTATCCTGTCCTCCCACTATCCAGTCTTCCCATTATCCAGTCCTCCCGCTATCCATTTCTCCAAGTCTGCTCCCAGTCTATTCCCGCACCATCCTGCTCTATTCTTTCAGTCTGCTCCCGATCTATGCCCGCACTGTTCTGCTCTATCCTTCCAGTCTGCTCCCAATCTATGCCCACACCCTCCTTCCAGTCTGCTCCTGTCTCCTGATCTGACCTACTCCTGCTCCATCCTTGTTCTTGTCTAGTCTGCTCCTGTCTCCCCTTTGGTACATACAGCTCCTGCCTTAAGGACTCACCCTACCCTCATCTACCTCCACAGTGCCCCCTTTCTAATCCTAGACACAAAGGAACTAAGGAGACAGTAGAAGAGCTAGAGTAATCAAGGTTGATGAACACCTAGAATGATTAGGCTGGCATCCTTAAATATGCAAGGTGCAATGTGCAAGAAAACTTGGGGGGTGATTTATCAAAGTTTGAATTTTTTGACTAGAATAATTATATGTACATAGTTCTCTTAATACTCTATTTGTATCTTTTTCTTGCTTTTAATAATTATAGTGGCCAAAAGGAATCTACAATTACCATTTCTTCATGCCAAGTTATAAATGTTATTCTTAGTCTGTAATTCTGCTTGTAAATGTCCCTAATCAAACATAAAAAACACCAAGCAGTTTGAAGGAGCAGTTATGGCCTTTAAAATCTACTCCAGAGCCTCATCATCATCATCATACACATTTTTTTACTTGGAACAACAGTAGTAGTTTATTTGCAGTGTACTTTCATAGTTCAGGAATTATAAACATTACAACTTGAATATGATTCTGTAATGTTCTCAGTTTCCATCTGCTTTATATAAAGAGAAGGGGATAAATATCAATTGATAAAATAATAAATACCAAAAGGTGGTGGCAATCAAATCACAAGTTTTCTTTTAGAAAAGAGGGTTTGCCGCTTTTTGGATTAATTAGGAGGTTTGATAAATTATCCCAATGTTGTCACCACAACTTTATCTGCTTTTCTAAGGGTGGGGTTTATCAATGTTGAATTTTAGCCACAACTCGAATATTTTTGCATAAAAACTCACATATGCAAATTAAATTTTCAAAAACTTGAATATCTGGTATTTTATTAAGCAAAAAAAAACCCTAAACAACTAGAATGTAAAAAATTGGCATCTAAAAACTGATGAGTACATGTCGAAGTCAATGGGAGTTGTCCTAGGCAAAATTCAAACCATTTTTTAAATGAGAGTTTTTGTGAAAAATTCAAGGTATTCAAACTTTTTCACAATTGTATTCAATCAAGTTTTTTACATTCAAATGTTTTCAAAAATAACCAAACATCCAATTTTTTAAATTGTGAGTTTATTCGAAGTAGAAGAAAACTCTAAACCTCGCAAATTTTAATCAATAGGCCTCCAAATGTGTCCTTACCCAAATAGCATCACCACTTCTAGAGAATCCACGATGGCATTAATTCAATTAAATCAACCTGTAAACAGGTAGTCCAGCAACTTGCATCCAATAGGATCCTCTCTGATCTTTCAACTGTAAAAAAGCATATTTTGTATGTAGGGATGTGATAATTTAGACACCCTCACATAATAGTGGCAGGTACATCCTAAAGGTTTAAGATGCCTAAATAGGTCCTAATGGGACTTGCGTCAATGCTCTACTTATGTAAGCCCCTGTTGTTCTCACAGTGTACTGTAGATGACACTGTGCAATAATATAAAGGTCTAGGTAACCATGCGATCAGGGGCCATTTTGCTTTAGCCCTTCCCTGAGTAGGCAGGAAGGGAATGGGCAGTGGAACCTAGGTATATTAGGCCTAGTACAGGATAAGCATACTCCAAAATAGGTCACTCTAGGAGTGACAGACAGGTTATGTAGTTGAGCAGCTCAAGGCTCAGACGAGGAGAGTCAAAGGGATTAAGATCCTGGATACTAATAACCCAGAAGTAGGGACTAAGTGCATAGACTTAGGGATGGTAGGGACCTAAGTTAGGTTCCACTTAGGGCACAGACTGAAAGCTGGGATACCTTCTCAATTGCTGATTAACTACTGCTGTAACCATTCCCTTGCCTGCAGGGATCAAACTGTGTTCTTGGTGCTGTGAGTATACTGCTATCCTTTATGCTATATGTGCTCTGTACTCCTATGTGGATTGTTCTGTAAATAAACCACGTTCCTGTTTAAGAATAAAAGAACCACTGGCGCCCAGTTCTTGTGCATAAGCACATTGTTACAGTTGCACTACACCCTGCCTCCACACCATTGCGAGGGCTTACACCTGAGAGAAAGGTCTCATTTGTGGCACAATTATATTTGAAACTAAGCTCATAATAGAGACAGTGCCACTCAATTTATTATAGCGCTACATGTATATACAACATATTGTGAGATGGTCCCTAAGCTCAGTAAGTGACAGCAGCACAGAGCATGTGCAGTGAATCAGCAGAAAAGAAGGTGGGGAGCTACTGGGGCATCTTTGGAGACACAGATCTTTACTGCTAAAGGGCTGTGGTTGCCCTGGGCTGGTACAGAAGCACAAAACATAATGTACAATATTTCTATCCTACTTTTTTAGTTAGGCTTTAGTTCTCCATTCAGCAGCAGCTGTCCTAAACTGTGTTGATGCCAAGCTTTGCTGTACTTCAGAAGCAGATGAGAGTAGCAGATTGGACATCTGCTTGTAACATTAGAGTGCATTGCTAATTAGATGTTGCTGTAATTCTCCATCTTTATTCCATAATTTTATCAGTTTAATATAGAAAAGTTTAAAATAATGTTGCCCTTCTAAAATGAGATGAGTTCTCTAGCTTCACAAAATTGGTAAAAAAAACATTTCTAAGAAGGCATTTCAATATACATTTTTTACTAGAATACATTTGAACGATGTCAGTAGGGTTAAGTGATATGAAAAAAAATTCCCACACCTGAAACGCATATAAAACGCATTTTGGGATACATAGTCAAAGTGTAGATTTCATCAGGAAATAATTAAATTTTAAAGAGCGCATATTTCCTGAAAGCTATATTTCGTGGTAAAAATTACTATCTAAGGGTAAACCATGAATATCCTCCTCCCCAAGGTTTCATAATTATTACCAGCATTGACAAGTTTTGTGGCTCCAATAAATCCCAAAACTATTTCTATTGTCTTGCTGGATTGTTCTGATGTGCTGGGTAGAAGAAAAAATAATTAAAATCCCTTTGTCATCTCTAATTCATGTGAAATAATGTGATCCAGGAGTTGATGTCTAACATTTTCCTCATTTGGTTGCAGATTTGTTCTAAGGATTAGTTTATGTCAAACAGTTTGAGGTCTTAAATATCAACCATGTTTCTCATTATCAGTCATCAAGATGTTTCACATTTGTTCCTGCATTGTTATCCCTTATTCAGAATTAAAACAACAAATCTGCATCTTAATTTGGGTCATGAGTGCAGAAAATCACTGACTGTTTTTCATGTTCTAATGGGAACAAAGAGTAAAGTATTTGGTGGAGTTTAATCATGTTCGTGCTAGTCTAATATTAAATATTCTAGTGGCAGACACATTGTTTTATATTTTGTTTGATTTAAAAACACTTTAAAAAAATATCTTTACAAAATATTTTATCTATCTATCTATCTATCCTATTATAGCAAAAGTCCTTATATTCTTATCTATCTATCTATTTATGCAACCAATACTTGCATTCAAAGCAGGGATTCAGTGGCGGAACTACCGGGGAGCAGGGGGTGCCTGAGGGCCCCCGGCAGCCTGACCGCCACCAAAATGCGGGCTGTACGGAGGGGAGTGGGGGCCCGGCTGCACGTCACGACCTCAGGGCCTGCCCCCCCTCAGGGCCCGCCCCCCGCCCCCCCTCAGGGCCCGCCCCCCCTCTAGTTACGGTACTGCAGGGATTCAAAAATAAGCACCCGTTTTAGGGTTATTCGGAGAAACATCCAAGGGTCAGTGAGTAACGTGTTGGTCACGAGCCACGGGTTGGGGATCACTGCTCTGTACTATAGTCCACTCCTACACCCAATACAAAGTAAATATTTACATGATAGGGGTAATTTATGAGGCCTCTGGACACAAGTGCAACAGCACTAATGGGTGAAAAAGTGCACTCTTTAAAACCCCCTACCACTGATACTGCTCTATATCTTGCACCAGGCACAGTCTGCTCTGGATCCAATGATCAAGCTGGAGGTCTGAAATTGGAGCACAGAGGCCTGTGGCTATTTGCACAAAGCTCAACGAAGTGTGCAAAGTGCAAAATATGGCCAATTTTTGCCTTTTATTTAGTATTGTGCACAATGTGTTTGACTAGGAAAATTAGGCCTTATGTCTCTGGAGTAGTGATGGGCGAATTTGTCCTGTTTACGCAAATTTCCAGTGAAATTCGCGAAATGGGCAAAAAATTTGTAAAACACTGATTTCGACGCCGGCGAATTTTCATGGCAAATTTGCTAATTTATTTGTCGGCTGCGAAATGCTCAAATTCTCCACAAATTTGCACCTGCCGAATAAATGGTGTTCATCTGGATATTTAAGACAGGATGGACAGATTCCCATCATGCCCAACAGGGCTTGCCATGCCAATAGAACAAGACGAGCCTTATTTTATCTATAAAATATTTTTAAGACATCTGCACAGATGGATGAACCAGGTCCAAACTGTACCCCAGAAATAGATTGAAAGCTTACAATTAAACTATGACCTGGATATAGATATATAGTTAATTGACACAGAGTTATGGTTAAAACCTCTCCCTTAAAATTGTCGAAAGGGAAGAATATATATTCTAGTGAAAGAAAAAAAATCCCAATAATGGATAGTATGATTTTAGAAGAATATCATGATAGTATTTCCCATGCCTTGCACAATAATGCTGCCAGGTTTACTAGGGTGCTTGAAAAGGATAACTACATTCCAAAAAAGCAGGGTTTTTTTTTACTTTCTTTCCTTGGTTTTGTTGGTTCATTTCTGTTCTTTTGCCCTGATATTTAACCTTGTTGCTCACTGATCTTGTTGAACTGTATTTGATCATTGATCTGTTTTCTGGTTCTGCGGTTGCCCAAGTTTGCTTGCCCTGGCATTGCTTCCACTAAGCTTGTTAAGTTGAGCATTTTTAAGTGATGTCATCCCTATCTACTAGTTTCTCGCTGTGGATCTTTTTCGTTCTATACCTTCTCTGATCCTGTCTGTGCCAAACTCCAGCCTCTGCCAGAAATAGGAAAGGGAGGGTGGGCTTTCAGTGGAATTGAGCTCTCAGAAGGGATTCCTCACATGACCCCTGGGTTTGGAAAGAACACAAGTGAAGACAAACATGCCAGAGCTACACATGGCTTTGTACAAGGAGCAAATTGAAACAATAATTATAATACTCTATTAAAACAATGTAATAATTCCTAATGCAATGTAATCTGGATCCAGAATTGACCTCATCAGGGGCATTACTAGCAAGATCACAAAATCATTTCAGGGATGCTCAAAGCTTCATAAATAGTCTATTCCATAAACGAATATTAAAACAAAGACAAATATTGAAACTGTAACATGCAAGGGAAAGTTATGCTCACCACAAAATGCATATAGACAAATACAAGAGTCCTCTGCACTAGGGATGGGCGAATTTGACCCGTTTCGTTTCACCAAAAATTCGCCACCGGCAAAATGTCGCCGACGCCCATTAAAGTCTATGGACGTCAAAAAAATTTTGTCGCGCGGCGAAATTGTTTTGGCGCGCGTCTTTTTATTTTGACGCACAACGCCATACAAGTCTATGGGCGTCATTTTTTCGGTGAAACAAGGCGAAAAAATTCGCCCATCCCTACTCTGCACTCAACCCATTATCAATATATTTAAGACAGAGACATTTGTGCATACTGCTACTGAAAAATGCCTTACCCTTTAAACAAAACAGGGTTTGCTTGTCCATATATTGCAATATATTTAAATTGTCCAACTACGTCAAAGTCATCCCTGGTATGGCCAGTCCTACACTCAACTTGCATCTGATTCATTAAGAATTCTATTGCTTCATTATACATTTTACACAGGGACTAAGTTTTACCTGCAACTTACTAGCTGCTTTAAGGTTAAAACTCCCAAACATGGCTGCTAAATCTATGGCCAGGTCTCATCACTTATGCTACAATGCTCAGGGCAGGAAGTGAGAAAATGGAAGGGTTTATAATACACTTTATATACATACAACTAGCAATGATTGTTTGCTTGAACTTGGACTTATGGGCTGGCACTGGGGTAAACAACAGGCCGTGAAGCTGGTACTGGAAGAATAACAGACTAGAAAAGTGGAAAAGTTTCATTTGCAAAGCAAAAATAAGAAGACTGACATCAGAAAAAACAGCTTAAAGGGCATGTAAAGTCTAAAATAGAATAAGGCTAGAAATGCTGTATTTTGTATACTAAATATAAACATGAACATACTGCACCACAAGCCTAATAAAACAAATAATTTATGCTACAGGGGGTCGCCATCTTGAAACTGTGTTAAACATCTTCGCAAGACTAAGACTGTGCACATGCTCAGTGTGGTCTGGGCTGCTTAGGGATCATCATAAACAAAGCTGCTTGAGTTCTGCATGGCTGGGAAGTAAGGCGGGGGCTCCCCCTGCTGTTCATAAGTATGATTGTTTCCCTGCTCAGCAGTTAGGGACCATCTGACAATTCCTATCCACAGCAGTAAATGAAGGGAGAATTTCACTACATACAGTCAGGTTTCTTATAAAAACTGTACACATTTTTTAATTAAAGTATATTGGAGATAGGTTTCTTTTTCATTAAAGTAAAAAAAGTAAAGTAAAAATGGGATTTTATTTTTTTGCCTTTACATGCCCTTTAAGTGGCCATTCTGTTGAGGAACAGACATGGCGTGAGACACAGGGCTATAGGACCTGATAACTATAAGATTGTACAAAAGAAAGTAGGGCATTACTATATTGTAAATGTCCCACAAGGAAAGGGTTGTTTATTTGACCACACTACATTGCTCATTAAATTGAAGAAGATGCATAAGGATACCAGTTCAGGGCAATAGAAGGTCTGATGGGCAAAAAAAGAAACTTTAAACTTGAAATTTATTAATTCTTTAAAACCAAAATAATTTGTTTACAATCATTGTACATCATGGCTCTATGGGGGAAATCCGCCAGCGTTGTCTTCGCCATACTTCGCTAGGTGTAGATTCGGCAGGACATCGCAAATTCACGAAGATCCGATGTTCCGCACAAGTTACCGATCGTTTGCGGAGTTGCGCTAGCGATGTTACAATCAGCGGTCCGAAGTTATGCTAGCGAAGGCTAATTTGCATACGTTGCCAAATTTAAATTTGAATGGACGTGTATGCTGCAGCGCATACCTTAAAGGAATACTGTCATGGGAAAAAAATTTTTTTTCAAAATGAATCAGTTAATAGTGCTACTCCAGCAGAATTCTGCACTGAAATCCATTTCTCAAAAGAGCAAACAGATTTTTTTATATTCAATTTTGAAATGTGACATGGGGCTAGACATTTTGTCAATTTCCCAGCTGCCCCTGGTCATGTGACTTGTGCCTGCACTTTAGGAGAGAAATGCTTTCTGGCAGGCTGCTGTTTTTCCTTCTCAATGTAACTGAATGTGTCTCAGTGAGACATGGGTTTTTACTATTGAGTGTTGTTCTTAGATCTACCAGGCAGCTGTTATCTTGTGTTAGGGAGCTGCTTTCTGGTTACCTTCCCATTGTTCTTTTGTTTGGCTGCTGGGGGGAAAAGGGAGGGGGGTGATATCACTCCAACTTGCAGTACAGCAGTAAAGAGTGATTGAAGTTTATCAGAGCACAAGTCACATGACCAGGGGCAGCTGGGAAATTAACAAAATGTCTAGCCCCATGTCAGATTTCAAAATTGAATATGAAAAAAATCTGTTTGCTCTTTTGAGAAATGGATTTCAGTTCAGAATTTTGCTAGAGCAGCACTATTAATCGATTCATTTTGAAAAAAATTTTTTTCCCATGACAGTATCCCTTTAAACTACACAAGCCCAGGGAAAGTGTATAAAAGTATATAGGGGTGTTCTAATGCCCTACACATGTCCCCACAGTATAATTTAAGGTGCCATATGTTATAAAATGTAGGGGGGAAGGTGGGCACCCTAAAAAAAAATTCACTCTTTTTCAGCCTATCACCCAAAAAACGCCAGCGTTTTTTTGGGACTTAGAACATTTTTCAAAATTTTTTTTTCCAAACTCCTATCTACTCTATTGAACTTCGCCTGCTCTGACCTGGCGAAGGAAACTCTGACGAAGGAGGTAACGTTCAGAAAAAAAGCAATCTTTTCACCAGGGTCACTGTTAAATTTGCAAATTTGGTATTGGTTCCAAGGACCTTGCTGCATCTAAAAACTATACTGTGTGAAACCCAATTAGTGAACCGCAGAGTATATAGTAATGCCCTTCTTTCTTCTGTGACAAGCTCACCTTGTTTGTCTTTTTCTATGTGGCTTTTTATTGCTCGGGGCAGGAAAACCTCCATCCCATATAGCTTAGGAAACAAAACTGGGCTTTCTTGAGTGGTGGGGGAATCCATCTGTTGTGCCCCCTACACTTATCATCTGCCAGCAAGAACAATGTCGAGTATGATCACTATATGATTCCTTTGATAAGAGCCTGGGAGAGTAAGTGTTTGCTGCCACATGCCTTGACTTAATGTTAACATTGAAAATTCACACGAAAGGCACCACAAACAGCCAGGAGGTCCCACCAACAGGATCCAAATTGCTAAGGCTAGGCTTGTAATTAGGTTCTTTCCCATGAAATGCTGTATCTGTTGTTCATGCCTTGTAGCCTATTTTTGCATGATCAAGTAGATAAACATTATATGGAAGAAACAGTAACAATATAATAACATTTCTACAGTTCTCCGTGAGCTTCTTTTTGTGTTTGATCATTAAATCACTCTGGAGCCTTAGTTACAGTATTGAATGTTCTTAAGAACTATGCATGGATTACTGTATAATGTAATATACGGCATCCCTTAGCCTTCATTGCACTGGGGGAAATAACTTTTGTTTAACATTGCCTGCAGCTTGTTATATAGGATTACGAAAATCATTAAAATATTGATTCCTGTTTCTTCATACAACATCAAATGATATTAGCCCAATTTGAAAGAGGCCTGTGAGCTTTTAGGATTTATTTAACTTCACAACTTTATAAAAGTTCACATATAATAAATGGTAAAATCAAGGAAATGAACAAGCAATGTGTAAGAAAAAAAAAGCACAGATAGGAAAATGGTTAAGTAAATGATCTAAGTAAAATAATCAATAATACATTTTAGGATTTTGCCTATTTAATTATGTTAAAATACAGTTTGTAACGGAAGATGAATATTTGTATTCCAGATGAATATCTTCTAAAATTATTTTCTAATTAAAAAAAAAAGTTGACAAAGGAAAAGTCTTAGCAACTTGTTTTAGCATCAATAATACACCACAAATAAGAAGCCGGTTTATCAGTTGGGGAAGAAAAACGTGGAATCTATGGGAAATAATTCAGAGCTTTCTGGATAACGAGTTTCTGGATAACAGGTACCACACCTGTATTCAGAACAACTAAGCTAGCAAGGAATGTGCTAGAGAGAGACAAAAAATAAAAAAAAAACAATTCTTTAAAAAGGGGTGTGGTCAAACCCATGTGACCCACCCCCACTCTATGGAGGGGATTTACCAACATTACATTTCAACTTTTTTACCACAATTTGTGTTTATCACAGCAAAAATCTATAATTTGAGTACACAAAACAAAAACATTTATTAATCAAACACAAAAAAAATAGAATAAAATAATTTGGCTATGGGAGTTTAAAGTACAAGCAATTTTTTATTCAAGCTTATGAGACCAATTTGAAATTTGGCAACTCATTTAAAATGAAAGGTGATTTTGCATGAGTTGTTAGAGGTCGAGTTTGTGGTTCCTATGGTTGGTCTTCTTTAATTGAATATATGAACAAAGATGATGGTCAATGCATGGAGCCTAATGGTCCATATTCTGTACAGTGCTAGCCTTTTGACTCTAATAAATATTTGGAAGCAAATATAAAGGACTAAAAGAGCTTTTTTTCTGACAAGGACACAATGATGTGTAAATTAGTAACTGTGATCTTCTACACTAGGGGGCAAATTTACTTAAGGTCGAATATCGAGGGTTAATTAACCCTCGATATTCGACTGTCGAAGCTAAATCCTTCGACTTCGAATATCGAAGTTGAAGGATTTAGCGCTATTCGTTCGATTGAACGATTAATCCATCGATCGAACGATTTTTCTTCAACCCAAAAAAGCTTAGAAAGCCTATGGGGACCTTCCCCATAGGCTAACATTGACTTCGGTAGCTTTTAGGTGGCGAACTAGGGTTTTTCTTAAAAGTTTTTTCTTAAAGAGACAGTACTTCGACTATCGAATGGTCGAATAGTCGAACGATTTTTAGTTCGAATCGTTCGATTCGAAGTCGAAGTCGGAGTTGAAGTAGCCCATTCGATGGTCGAAGTAGCCAAAAAAACCATTCGAAATTCAAAGTTTTTTTTCTTCTATTCCTTCACTCGAGCTAAGTAAATGGGCCCCTTGAAGTGGAACAATATATAGTGAATAAAGTACCCCCTCTTGTAAAATATAAGGATATTATTAGTTACCGAGGAGTTTCATGACCATATAAAAACACGAGGCCGAAGGCCGAGTGTTTTTATACAGGTCATGGAACTCCGAGGTAACTTCTAATATCCTCATATTTTACAACTGGGGGTACTTTATTTATTATAATACACAAATTTTAGTGAGTCATGTGACAGAAATGACATCACTACTCACCGTTTATAACTGATGACATCACTACTCACCGTTTATAAGGATATAATTTACAGGATATTCATGGCTTTTGTGTATTATATAACAATACACAAATGAAATTTAGGATAAGTCAGTCCTTTAGAATGTCTCTCTCCTGCCGTTCCTTTTCAGTCTCTCAGCTGCATACAAAATGTCACATACAAAACAAATGCCTCTGAGAAAGCCTATTGGTTCGGTGAAACGCGTCAGACGGAAGTGACGCCGGCAAACCTTCTCCTTTGGATTCCAGCTAGTGATACCTGCCAAAGACTTACCTATATGTGACCAAAACTCATGGAAATACATTTTTTAAATAAAGTTTTTTAAGCCTTTTAATAAATCAGTATTATACTATGCAATTCCTGTATCCTTGTCTTGGAGCCTAACAGTGGCTGTTGGAGGAGAGGAGAACACTGGGGACTAGGGATGTGAAAATTTTTTCACCCTGTTTCGCCGCGAAAATGACGCCCATAGACTTGTATGGCGTCACGTGTCAAAAAAAAAAAAACATGCAAAAAAATTACGCCCATAAACTTTAATGGGCGTCGGCAACATTTAGTTTGCTGCGACGCGAAACGGGACAAATTCGCCCAAGCCTACTGGAGACCATTATTACATGTGCTAGCTCTACTACAATCTTGTAAGTAGGCATTTTTACTAAACTTGGTGAAGGTTCCAGAGAACACCGAATCCCACTATACACACATCCGGGATAAAAGGAAAAGTCTCTTTTTAAAGGGGAACTCACACTAGTGAACTTTATCATTCTAACACAGGGTGCTCTAAGAGTAACTGAAATTACTACGCCATATTTCATTCCTGTTTTTTGCTTTCTCCGTTTGGCGATGATCCACAAAATAATTTTTTTAACTTTTTTTAAAATATTTTTAATATGGTACACTAGAAGTGGGTACAACTTTAGAAATTATAGATACCCCCTCTGTACATCTTTTTATCTTGCACTTTACACTTGATAGATCAGATTTACGACCTAATGTTATCAATAAATTATTATTATCCATGTATTTTAAAGGAACCTAAACACGGGGGGGGGGCAACAAGATCTAGTTCTCTAGGCACCTAAAGGGTTAAACAAGCAAGTTGGTATTGAGTAGTGATGGTCAAATTTGGGGCGTTTCGCTTCGCAAAAAAAATTAGTGAATTTCCAGCGAAATTCGTGAAACAGTGAAAAATACGCGAACCGGCGCCGGCGTCTCGTTTTTGTTCCATTTTTTTACGCCACTGAATTGTGGGAATTAGCCGCAAATTCTTGCCTGGCGAATAAATTCTCCCGTCACTAGTATTGAGTCTGTGTAGTTGCAAACATTTTTATAAACGGAAAGAGAACAAATACCTTTAGTTGTAAGAGCTACATGTGGAAACTGGTTCTCTTCTAAATTGTCTTTATAATGAACATAAATTGCCTCAGCTGTACTTCATATTTGTACTGATATGTAAAGTGTTCCCGCTAATAGTCTTTCTCTGGTGCCTGCCACTTACCAACTTCATATAAGGATTTTGCAAACTTGTTTTATTGTTCATAGTCTTGTTAGTGTGCCATTTAGACAGATACTGAAAACACAATCCAAGCGCCCAATTAAACACTTTAGCAGAAAAGACAATGATGTGCAGATTCTCCATGATGAAAGATATTAAGAGAGATTAATGCACCACTTTACTCAGTAAGATTCTCTCTATTTTTTAGAACATCTTTTGGCAAATTAAACAATTTGTGCTAAATGTAACAATATTTCTAATTGACAAAAATGAAATAGGATTTTTTAAACTTTTTTTAATGTTATTGAATGAGACACTATTTTGGGGCGTGTATCTGTAAGGAATAATAGTAAAGTTTTTAGAGCCTATTTGGAATTGTCTCTTAAAGGAAATTTAAATTGGTGCATGTTTCTCCTACATTTGGCAAAAACGATTTGAAGCAAAGGCAGTAC